>NC_082714.1:30794083-31095691 GCF_030144855.1 Hypanus sabinus
GCACCTTTTTTTTTCTTAACAGGGGCCTCGACATCTCAAAAACCAAGGTTCCCTAAACCTCTTATGCTGACAGGCACATTCAAGCTTTGTACTCACAAAATTTCACTTTTGAAGGCCTCCCACTTACTAAGTATCACTTTGCCAAAAAACAGCCTGTCCCAATCCACACTTGTCAGATGCTTTCTGATACCAACCAAATTAGCTCTACTCCAATTTAAAATCTCAACTCGAGGACCAGAAATAACCTTTTCCATAATTGCCTTGAAACTAATGGCATTATGATCACTGGATATAAAGTGTTCCCCTTTGTCATCTGCCCTGTGTCATTCACTAACAGGAGATTATGTATTACATACTCTCTCATTGGGACTTCTATGTACTGATTAAGGAACCTTTCCTGAACACACTTGACAAACTCTATCCCATCTAGTCCTTTTACAGTATGGGAGTCCCAGTCAATATGTAGGTCAATATATCACTTACTGTCACAACATTCTTGCAACAGTCTGCAGTCTCCCTTGAGATTTGTTCCTCTAAATCTGTGGACTGTTGGGTGGTCTATAATATAGCCCCATTAACATAGCCATACCCTTCTTACTTCTCAGTTCCACCCATAATACCTCATTAGACGAGTTGTCAAGTTTGTCATCACATCAAAACACAGATCTTTTGTTGTTATGATTGGAAACAGAAAAATATTGAAATATTTGTCCTGTTTCGTCTACAGGGGTGAGGTATAAATATTGCACAGGGATCTGTTACTCTTGCTCCTCCTTCAAACTGTGTCTCACTTGTGGCTACAATATCATAATTCCATGTGTTGTTCCATGCCCTGAGCCCATCTGCCTTTCCTACAACACTCCTTGCATTGAAATGTATGCAACTCAGAACATTAGTTCCACCATGCTCGACCTTTTGATCCCTGACTTTGTTTGAGATCTTAACAATGTCTTATCACACACTACTCTGCTAACCATTCATACGTTCTGGTTCCCAACCTCTTGTAATTCTAATTGAAATCCTTCCGTGCAGTACTAACAAACCTTCCTGCTAGATTACTAGTCCCTGTTTTCCACACCATCCCAGTTTAGGTGCAAACCATCTTTTCTGTACTGTTCCCACCTTCCTTGGAAGAGAGTCCAATAATCCAAAAATCCAAAGCCCTCCTTCCTGTACCAGCTTCAGAATGCTGAGGACATGATCCAAGATGTTCCAGACCTTCGCACCTGGGAGGCAACATACCATGTGTGAATCTCATCCTCATCCTCAGAACCTCCAGAATAACGAATCCCCTATCACCACAGCTCACCTCTTACCCTGCACCACCACTTCCCTTCTGAGCCACAGGCCCAGACTCAGTGCCAGAGACCTGACAGCTGTGACTTTCTTCTGCTAGGTCACTTCCCCTCCCGCCCCCACCACGCAATGATATTCAAAGTGGTATACATGTTGTTGAGAGGGATGGCCATAAGGGTTCTCTGGACAGGCTGCCTATCCCCTTTCACCCTCCTGTCACCTAAACCTTGGGTGTAACTACCTCGCTATGTCCTATCTATGAACCCTCAGTCTCCCAGATGATTCGGAGTTCATCTAGTTCCAGGGTCCAACTCCTTAACACAAAGTGTTGAAAGCTGCAGTTGGATGCACTTCTTGCAGGTGAAAAAAATATACCTTTGATGTCTGTTGAGTCTCTAAACATTCAAGTCCGTTTTGAGTTAATGATGTTAGGCAAAGGGCAGAAAGCAGGAAAGTGGAAAAGGAATGTGTGAAATATTCCAGGCAGAGTCACTAATGATCCTCATTGAGAGGGAGATAGTTTGGATTTTCAATGGAGCTCTCTCTATTCTAGAACTCTCGCATGTCTTCTGCTATTGTTATTTCTAGTGATAGGGAAAATCCCACCAAAATTAACTGTGGAAGATTACACAATGGTGATTTATCATTTAACTTTTGAATTTGCTGGTTTCATAGCGAGACAAATTCTGTTTTCATTATATTATTAAACACAGTGAAGAATATTTCACAGCTCAAATTCAATGGAATATGCATTATCCTTTTGGTCTTCCTGTAGTAAAAACGTGCAGAATGCAGAAAGGCATTCTCAATATAGGCATGGTCACAGCCAGGTTTCCTTTAAAAATGTAGAAAACCCCACATTGCTCCAAATAGGATCAAAACAATTCACCACAAAAAGCATTCAATCAGATACAATTATGATTACTTAGAGTGTTGGATAATAAAAACTAAATTGTCTATTGATGAATAAAATTATGGTAACCTTTGACCCTATTTTCTTTCCAGTCTGTTGAATACAAAATGAATAATATACATATGTAAAGCCAATGTTAAGAAGCTTTCAAGATTCAGAATTGTTTAATGTCACTTCTGGTACACAAGTGTAAAGAAGAACGAAATAAGGGGCACTCCAGACCCAATGCAGCTAAAGTACAAAGAATACAATAATAAAAAAGAGACAGTAGCTTGTAAGGATAGTTTATATCTCTGTATAGCTTATATACATAGACTGTATGCACATAAAGTGATGCTAGGTACAGGATTGTCTGTACATAAGGTGACTCTTACAGTGAATGATAAAATAGAGGTGGTGGAAGCTGCAGTGGTTGGGTTAGTAGGAAGAGATGTTGATCAGTTTTATTTCCTAGGGTAAGTAACTGTTTTTGAGTTTGCTGGTCCTGCCGTGGGTGCTACATAACCTCCTCCCTGACAGGAGAGGGAGAAACAGTCCATGAGCAGGGTGGGTGGGATCCTTCATGATATTGGTGGCCTATCTCTCGCACTTTTCTGTATATATGCCCTTGAATGGGAGGAGGCCTGTACTGGTGATGTGTTGGACTATCCATTGTAGAGCCTTCCTGTCCACGACAGAGCAGCTTCTGTAACAAGCAGTGATGCAGCATGTTCGGATGCTCTCTACAGTGCATCTGCAGAAGGTTGTGAGTATTGATGTGCATGGTCCAACTCTCTTCAGCTTCCTCAGTAGGCTGGTGATCTTTCTTGATTGTGTAGGATGTGTTCTGAGAACATGAGAGGTTGTGTAAGATGTGCACCCCCAGGAGTTTGAAACTGCTCACAGTTTCCACTGATGACATCTGGCACTGGGGTACATTGTTTTCATTGACAACTCAACTATTGCTGACAGATTTTCAGATAGTGTCGAGAAGGCATACAGGAGAGGGACAGATCAGCTTGCTGAGTGGTGTCACAGCAACACCCTTGCACTCAGCATCAGTAAGACTAAAGAATTGATCGTGAACTTCAGGAAGGGTAAGACAAGGGCAACACAGACCAGCTCTCATCGAGGGATCAGATGTGGAAAGGATGAACAATTTCAAGTTCCTGGGTGTCAACGTTTCTGAGGATCTAACCTGGGCCCAACATATCGAAACAGTTTTCAGGAAGGCACTACAGCAACTACAGTATATTTTATCAGAGTCTGAGGAGATTTGATATATATCCAAACACTCTCACAAATTTCTATAGATGGGGAGCACTATAATTGGTTGCATCACTATCTGGTATGGGGGGGGGGTGACACTGCACAGGATTGAAGTTAGCTGCAGTAAGTTGTAAACACAGTCAGCTCCACCATGGGCACTAGACTCCCCAGCATCCGGAACATCTTCAATCAGTGATGTGTCAAAAAGGCAGCATCTGTCGTTAAGGACCTCGATCACCCAGGATATGCTCTTTTCTCATTGCTACCATCAGAGAGGAGTTCCAGGAGACTGAAGGCACATGCTCAATGATTCAGGAACACTTGCTATTTCTCTGCCATCAGATTCCTGAATGGAGAATAAACACATGAAAACTACCTCACTAATTTTTTTCCCTCTTTTTGCACTACTTATTTAATTTAGCTATATATATATATATCTATATAGTTCTTGCTGTAATTTAGTTTTTATTATTATATATTGCAATGTAATGCTGTCACAAAATAAGAAATTTTGCAAGATATACCAACGATATTAAACCTGATTCAGATTCAGATTCTGCATCGCTGCTGTAAAAAGGGATGTGAGTGATGTGAAAGTGGTCCTTTGAGTTTTAGGCAAATTTCGATCAACACAAACGGATTCTTAAGCAATAGTGAGGTCACATGTTAAATAGGATCAAAGGAATCATTTCTTTATATGAATATTTATTCCATCTATGGATCCTCTGTAGTAAAAATACTTGGACACAAAAAATGAGCTGCCCTTGACAGCGTAGAATATTTCTATTGCTTGCACCATTTAGAAGATTAATCTCACAATGTGATCCAAGTATGCCTTATTTTACTTCTTTGAATTACAAGACCCAACTGAGCTTTATTCTTCAGTGTCATAAACAAGTCTACACATTTGCAAACAAATATTAGCCAATGAAATGTATGTTAGTTTTGAAAATTAACCCCACCAATGCATTCCAGGTGATTAGAACTTTTTACTATCTCATAATGGAAAAATGAAGGAAATGATAGCCAAACCATTATGAACTTCTTATCATTTTAATAAAACTCCCATTATGTGAAAGGACCATGGTGAATAGAGTTATTGATCTTTATAAGCAATGCTCAACTCAATAGTCATTTTACTGCCCAATCAAATTTATCATTTTATATAATTGATGTTTCAGTTCTAACCCTCCTTGTCATTCTTTTACCTCAGTTGTGTCAAAATATTACTAACAGATAAATGTCAAGAGAAGACCCTTACTCTTCTTCCAATATTTTCTTCCAAACTCTTTTCATTCGTGCTCTCTCCCTTGCCCTTCACAACTTGTTCATCACCCTATTCCATTTCCACAACTCTTTCCCTTCATTCCATGGCCTACTATCCTCACCTATTAGATACCTTCTTCAGTCTTCTTCCTTTTCCACCAGGCTTCAAGCATTTCTCCTCCCCCATCCCCCTACCTTTCTCCCTCACCTGGACTCACCTGTTACCTACCAGACTGTGCTCCTCTCCCCCACTTACCTTTTCATTCTGGCTTCTGCCCTCTTCCTTCCTAGTGCTGATGAAGGGTCTTAACCCAAAGTGGTGGTTGCTCATTTACCTTCATGAATGTTGCCTGACCCACTGAGTTCCTCCAACATTTGGTACATATTGGCGGGGATATGAGGGAGACTGTTTCCATCCTGATATCGGTTAAGTACCTAGAATGCAGTAGCTGAAAGCATAGTGGGAATTGTATCACTTACAACTTTTAAGAAGCCTCTAGATGAGCGCATGAATGGTTTAGGCATTGGTATGGGCTGAGTGCTATGTGGTGGGCTGATCTGGATGGGTATCCACTAGCTGTTGTGGATGCGGTGAGAATATCCCATTTCCATTTTGTACTTTTCTATCTCTCCTTTCTATTTCAGACATACCTACAATTCTTCCTTATACCAAAAACATAATACCCAAGTCTGGAATTTTATAACATTACTTATTATTAATTTCCAAATATATAATTTGTAAATCCTCTGCTTCTCAGCAAATATTACCAATGATTATGATTCAAGTACCTGGGTGTGTACTTGGATGACAAACTTGTGCACCAACATAGAAAGCTGTGTACAAAAAGGGCCAGAGTCACCTCTACTTCCTGAGGAGACTGAGGCCCACCCCTTCACATGAATTACCAGTCTGCTGTCGACAGTACAATCTTCTATGCGGTGGTGTGCTGGGGCAATGGCATCAACATGGGTGATGCCAACAGGGTTAATAAATTGATTAGGAAGGATGGCCCTGTAATAGGAGTCAAACTGGACACATTGGAGGCTGTGGCAGAATCTTGGCAATTCTGCAAGCCAACTTGGGTGAACAGAGGAGCACTTTTAATAATATACCTTGTCGGGTGTGCTGCTCCAAAGGGTGGTAATTGAGGTCATTTTTACCCTCAGCTGTTAGGCTCTATAATGAATCAAACTATAGCCAGGGAAGTGATGACCCCTTCCTGTTAGACAGTTTGTGGTAACTTATTTTATATTCTTTCTACTTCTCTTCTTTTATAGCTCTGTACTTGCAATGCTACTGCAACACTGTAATTTCCTTTGGGATAAATAAAGTATATATCTATCACTAGCTATCTATCTTAACACAAGAGATTCTGCAGATGCTGGAAATCCAGAGCAATAAACACAAAATGCAGGACGAATTCAGAAGGGCAGGCAGCATCTATGAAGAGGAATAAACAGTTGATGTTTCAGGCCGAGACCCTTCATCAGGATTGGAAAGGAAGACGAAGAAGGCAGAATAAGAAAATGGTGGGAGTGGAAGACAATTATGTTTTTTCTACTCGCACCATGCTATAAACATTTTCTTATTTCAGTTTCCCAGTTTTTGGGATTTAACTTTCTTCCCTTTGACATCTAAGTAATTCTTTCCACTATCAGACACACAAGAATACGTGCAGTAGTTTATGCTATTAGTTTTATGGATGTATACATTAAACAACTCAAGAACTACACAGAAGGTAGATACAATTCTCCTTTGGCAGCATTTACTCTGTTATATATTGGAAAATTAAAATGCAGAAAAGTAAACCTGAAGAAATACATTCTGAAGCTTTGGATTTGATCTGTGATGAAGCATGTCGATGGTTTAATTCAGTTCTTCCACTTTGGTTACAAATCTGCCTATTGGTATTCAGCTTGCTAAGCATTGCTGCTTAGTATTCATGGCTGCTTTGCATTAAAAGCTATGCTTCCTGTGGAAGGCGTTGAACAAATATTTAGTATCTGTCATTGCAATAAAATGCACAATATACATACCAAACCGGTGGGGAACTAGGGAGCTAATTAGAGTGAGGAGCATAAATAAAATCTTTGGGATTAAAGTTTGGGAGAAATGAGTAAGAACGAAAGGTTACAAGCTCTCTGAAGACATAAATGGATGCTGGAATCTGGAGCAATAAACAATCTGCTGATGGAATTCAACAAGTCAAGCTGCATCTGCAGGGGTAGAGGGATTGTTTTGGGGTTGAAACCCTGCATAAGGACTGGGTGCAGGAAACTCTCTGGACCTTATAACTCAAGTCTTAGAGTATCTGGCTATTGGACTGGTGGATGCATTGACAATGATTCTCCAATCCCTTCATTGGGATTGAGTATTGGCTTGGAAGGTAATTAATTTGGATAACTTGGAAGAAACTCTTTGCATCCAGTGACCACAAAGCATTAGTTTCAAAGTAAATATGCAAAAAGAAAGGTCTGGTTCACAAGTTGAGATTCTAAATTGGAGAAAGGCCAATTTTGATGGTATCGGAAATGATCTGGCACTAAACAGAAACCAGAAAATTATAATCCTGTGACTCTGACATCAGTTGTGAGAAAGCTATAGGGAGGTTTTCTAAGGGACGGAACCTGATTTTGATTTTGATTCTGATTCAAATACTTAAATTTGAATCAGAATCAGGTTTATTATCACCGGCATGTGTCATGAAATTTGTTAACTTAGCAGCAGCAGTTCAAAGCAATACATAATATAGAAGAAAAAGTAGTAAAGATAAATAAATAAGTAAATTAATAAGTAAATGGATATTGAATAGATTAAAAACTGCAAAAACAGAACAATATACATTAAAAACTGAGGTAATGGTCATGGGTTCAATGTCCATTTAGGAATCGGAATGCAGAGGGGAAGAAGCTGTTCCTGAATCACTAAGTATGTGCCTTCAGTCCTTTGTACCTCCTACATGATGGCAACAGTGAGAAAAGGGCATGCCCTGGGTGCTGAGGGTCCTTAATAATGGATGCTGCCATTCAGAGACACTGTTGCTTGAAGATGTCCTGGGTGCTTTGTAGACTAGTATCCAAGATGGAGCCGACTAAATTTATGATCCTCTACAGCTACTTTCCAAGGTTGTCAAGCCGAGGAGTGAAGGTGGGGACAAGCTCTCACTACCTAAAAGTGCTCCTCACGGCATGCGCCTCAGATAGCCTCTGACAACCAAGTCCAACTCCTGTCCTTCTTGTGTGGCTTAGCCTCTAAGCTCGGTAGAACTGGGACGCACACAGAGACCAACAACTGGTGCTGCTGGCAGATCATCAACTCAGTGAAAGACGCTCTTTGGTCGGCCTGAAACTTGATGATCTACCAACACATGGAGACGTCCGTGGGAGAATGCTACCAAATGGTACATTCTCAGCTGCAGGAGTACGTGCTGAGGGATGCACTGACACTTGGTGCAGTCACTGCAAGGGCCTGGTGAAGAAGGACCACAGTTTAGAGTTCTTCTCCCACGGGAGTTGAGGGGTAGGGTGGCGGGGAGTATAGTCCTCAACAAGGGCATGTAAATATGAAACAATAGAGAGCCACATGGGTGGCTAAAAGTGTGGAAATGTAAAGACCGTGATGGAAACATTTGTAAAGGATTAAGAGGCATTGAGTGGTTTATTGTACATAATTTTATTTTTGAATAAAGTATACTTTGTTTAAAAAAAACTTTCTACTGACAGGAGAAGGGGTGAAGGTGGGTCCTGGTGCCTTAAAACCAGTGCTTCGGGTAGATGGAGCTCGTCAGCCTGGGAAGGCAGTCCATCTGAGAGATTTCAAACCTCCGCTGCCTTGCGGCCATACCCACTCATGGGAAAGGCTTCGGGAGTAAATCCTGAGCACAAATCTGGAGTTGGAGTTCCTAAGGCAGTCCGACGTTGCCTTCAACCTCGTTCTGGCAACTCCTGCGAAGATACTGGTGCCGAGCTGTATCAGGCCCTTGCCCTTCCCTCGGACAATGGTGGTGTGGAGGGGAGACTTGCTGCATGGGCAACTGTCGATCTTCCATACAACCTTGCCCAGACCTGTGTCCTGGAGAAGACACTTCAGCAGAATTTCCAGGTGCAGATCCATGGTCTCGCGAGACTAACGGATGCCACCACAGGTACTTTCGGTTCTGTGCAATATCTCACCCCTCCCCATACCTGCCAGTGATGCAGCCTGTCAAAATGCTCTCCACAGTACATCTATAGAAGTTTTTGAGCATATTTGTTGACGTACCAATCTCTTCAAACTCCTAATGAAGTACAGTTGCTGTCTTGCCTTCTTTGTAGCTGCATCGACATGCTGGGACCAGGTTAAGTCCTCAGAGATCTTAACACCCAGAACTTGAAATCATTTCTTATCCCTCTATGAGGATTGAAGTGTGTTCCTTCATCTTACCCTTCCTGAAGTCCAATATCAGCTCTTTCGTCTTACTGACGTTGAGTGCAAGGTTGTTGCTGTGGCACCACTCCACTAGTTGGTATATCTTGATCCCAACACCCTCTCATCACCATCTGAGATTCTACAAACAATGATTGTATCATCAGAAAATTTATAGATGGTATTTGAGCTATGCCTAGCCACATAGTCATGGGTATAGAGGGTGTAGAGCAATGGGCTAAGCACACACCCGAGGTGCACCAGTGTTGATTTTCAGTAAGAAGGAGATTTTATCACCAATCTGCACAGATTGTGGTCTTCCAGTTAGGAAGTCGAGGATCCAATTGCAGAGGGAGGTACAGAGGCCCAAGTTCTGCAACTTCTCAATCAGTATTGTGGGAATGATGGTATTAAATGCTGAGGTATATTCAATGAACAGTATCCTGAAGTAGGTGTTTGTGTTGTCTAGATGGTCCAAAGCCGTGCGGAGAGCTATTGAGATTGCATCTGCTTTTGACCTATTGTGGTGATAGGCAAATTGCAATGGGTCTAGGTCCTTGTTGAGGTAGGAGATCAGTCTAATCATGACCAACCTTTCAAAGCTTTTCATCACTGTAGATGTGAGTGCTACTGGGCAATAGTCATTAAGGCAGCTCACATTATTCTTCTTAGGTACTGTTATAACTGTTGCCTTTTTGAAGTAGGAACTTCTGCTCGTAGCATTGGGAGGTTGAAAATGTCTTTGAATACTCCCACCAGTTGGTTGGTACAGATTTTCAAAGCCTTACCAGGTACTCCATCAGGACCTTCCACCTTGTGAAGGCTCACCCTCTTTAAAGAACAGCCTAACATCGGCCTCTGAGACAGAAATCACAGGGTCACTAGGTGCAGCAGGGATCTTGGCAGCTTCTTTTATATTCTCCCTTTCAAAGCGTGCATAGAAGACATTGACTTGATCTGATAGCGAAGCATTGCTGCCATTCATACTATTGGGTTTCACTTTGTAGGAAGTAATGTCCTGCAGACCCTAGCAGAGTTGTCGTGCATCCGATGTCGAATCAAACCTCACCGGAAATTGTCTCTTCACCCTTGAAATAGCCCTCCGCAAGTCATTGTGATTTAGAACGCTTGAATAGACATGCACAAGTTAAAGGTAGTCAGCATGGCTTCATGCATGCTAGGTCATGTCACACCAGTCCATTAGAGTTTTTGAGGAAGTTAACAGGAAAGTGGATGTTGTCTACATGGACTTTAGTAAGGCATTTGACAAGGTCCCGCATGGAAGGCTGGTCAAGAAGATTCAGTCACTCACGATGAGGTAGTAAATTAGATTGGACATTGGCTTTGTGGGAGAAGTCAGAGAGTGGTAGTAAATGGTTGCCTCTATGATTGGAGAGATGTCTATAGTGGAGTGCCTCAGGGATCAGTGCTGGGTCCTTTGTTGTTTGTCATCTATATCAATGATCTGGATGATAAATGTGGTTAACTGGATCACCAAATTTGTTGATGACAGCAAGTATGGGGATGTAGAAGATAGTGAGGAAGGCTACCATAGCTTGCAGAGGGATCTGCATCAGCTGGAAAATGGGCAGAAAAATGGCAGATGGAATTTAATGCAGGAAAGTCGATGTGTGGCACTGCAGTTGACCCAATTATGGTAGGTCTTACACAGTAAACGGTAGGGCGCAGAAGAGTGTGGTAGGAAAAGGGATCTGGGAATACAGGTACATATTTCATTGAAAGTGGCATCACAGGTAGAGAGGATCGTAAAGAAATATTTTGGCACATTAGCCTTCATAAATCACTTAATTGAGTACAGATGATGGGATGTTACGTTGTAGTTGTATAAGACATTGGTGAGGCCTAATTTGGAGTATTGTGTGTAGTTTTGGATGCCCATCTACAGGAATGATGTAAACAGGTTTGAAAGAGTGCAGAGTAAATTTACAAGGGTGTTGCTGGGTCTGAAGAACCTGAGTTATAAGGAAAGATTGAATAGGTTATGACTGTATTCTTTAGAACATAGATGATTGAGAGGACATTTGATAAACGTATACATAGTTATGAGTGGTATAGACAGGGTGAATGCAAGCAGCATTTTCCCGATGAGGTTGGGTGGGATTGCAACCTGAGGTCATGGGTTAAGGGTGGAAGATGGGAAGTTAAAGGGGAACATGATGGGAAACTTCTTCACTCAGAGGGTCATGAGTGTATAGAATGAGCTGCCAGCACAAGTGGTTCATGCATGCTTGATTTCAAAGCTTAAGAGAAGTTTTGGTGGGTACATGGATAGTAGGGATATGGAGTGCTATGTTCCCAGTGCAGGTCAATGCGAATAGACAATTAAATGATTTTGGCATGGACTAGATGGGCCAAAGGGCCTGTTTTCTGTGCTACACTCCTCCATGACTCTAATGTTATGATAGGAGGGAGAATGGAAACAGGGATTCACAGGCTGATTAGCTTGACATTAACTGACGAGAAATGCTTTGAGACCAATAGTCAGGTCATGTTAATAAAGCATCTAGATCAGGGATCCCCAACCTTTTTTTATACTATGGACCAATACCATTAAGCAAAGGGTCTGTGTTCCCCAGGTTGGGAATCCCTGACTTAGATAAAGGGAAAAACCATCCATTTCCATAATATCACTATTTTCACTTGTACCTCTAGTGAATTTGAAGGACTTTGTGGAGACAGATTTGGCGGCAACATTCCCATTCCTTCAGCTACTCACAGTAGGCCCAGGACTTAGGATTAGTAGGAGGGCAGGAATCACTGCTACCTGATAGACCATGTGTTTTGTGACCAGTCTGAAGTCTTGATCTTCGGATACATAGTGGCACACTGTGTTGTCTTACAGATTGAACAACTCATTCAAGCCTGGCCTCAGTTGCCCTCTGCATTGAGCTTGCATGTTCTCCCTATGACTGCATGGTTTTCCTTTGCATGGTCTGACTTCTTTCAACACTGCACAGACATGTGGGATGGTCCGTTAATTAGCCTGTTGCTTCTTGTGTGCAGGTGACTGGTAGCATTAGGGGAAATTGACATTGTAGGAACAAAAGGTTATATGGACAATTTGAGGGAAGCTGCAATTGTTCTTTAAGGTAGCACAGACTCATTAGTTTCCTTCTATTTGTAAATAATGTTGACGGATTGCGCCTATATTTACTTGACATAAATAGCTTGACAAAAGGAAGTGGTGCTTGATAAAGTGTGAATATGTAAGGAATAGGACTGTTAACATGGAGAATGTAGCAAATCTGGATTTCAAAATAGTGTGAGGTGCCATCTGCAAAATTATTACGCCAAATAACGGTAATATTTTTACTTGAAGGTTGGCAGACAAAGAATAAGCAGCTTATTTTGAAATTGATATAAAGGGGTGAATAGTTCTTTAGGTCATCAACTTATTATCTAATAAAGAAGCAAAATGCCACATCTTCTTCAAACACAATTAAGCCCCAAGCATAAAGATGTTATAATCAAAGGTGGGGAACAGCAACAATCTAATTGTCACTATCTATTATTAGTTATTTATGTATTATTAAAAAGGCAAGTTCAAGGGAAATAAAAAAAACTTGTAAAGAAATGGCAAGTGGGATTAATGCCTTTGAGTGACTACAGAAGCAAGGAGCAATGATAGAATAGCCATCTTAGATAGACATAAGTCTACCAGGGAGATGATAGCCAAATTAAGATCAACTTGCATTCATGGTTTTAAAATAAGGAGTGTCTCATATGTTAAGGAAATATTATCTACTGGGATAGATCTTGATTTTGTGTGATGGTTTAAAATGAATAGTAAATCCTATCTTAATTGTTCCTTTTTTTTCTTGGATTCTAATCCCTCACTATTACAAAATTTAGTTTAATGTAGAGACAAGATCAGTCTGTAGTCATTAAAATTGCATTTGTTGACATGATGTTATCCGGAAAATTAAGCTATCTGAATTGTTCCCTTAAGTTACAGATAAAAACATTAAATATCTATTTAACTTCCTTCCTAAATTAAATGTATTAAATTGCATGCACATTTCCCAAATAATTTCTAATGATCATTTTACTCTGGTGTGACATTCTTTTGCTTCAGTGTGAGTGATGTGGTGTTGTTTTCTCTTTACGATTAGTTACTGCCTGTCCATTGAAATCCGTGACACAGTCCTCCCAGATGATTCTTGGTATTACATTTGCAATCTTCCATCACTTTTCAACCTTGCTTCCTGTTTACTTGATTTATTTCTGCATTAAGTTGTTCTTATTTTAAATACAGGTAAGTTTCCGGACCTCTGCGCAAATAGCCATAAGGTAGTTGTCAAGCTCCATTGAAATGCCTGCCTTTTCCCATTGCAGATTCCAAATATCTTCAGAGCATTCAGAATAATTGTCACTTCAGCAAGGTCAGTGAGGAAAAAATATAATCCCAGCATACACTCAACATCTGGACAAAGAAAATATAAAATTTGGGGTAGTGTGTAATGGGATAAGCATGCAAATGATTAACTTTAAAGAAAATTTGATGAATCTTAAAAATTCTGGACCATAGTGTTCAATTGTGTTCAATTCTGGTCACCTCATTATAGGAAGGATGTGGAAGCTATGGAGAGGGTGCAGAGGACATTCACCAGGATGTTGCCTGGTTTGGAGAAGAAGTCATATGAAGCAAGGTTAGCAGAGCTGGGACTTTTCTCTTTGGAGCGTAGAAGAATGAGAGGGGACTTGAGAGGTCTACAAGATTACAAGAGGCATAGATAGGGTGGATAGTCAATACCTGTTTCCCAGGGCACCAATAGCAAACACCAGAGGGCATATGTACAAAATTAAGGGAGAGAAGTTTAGGGGAGACATCAGGGGCAAGTTTTTTTTAAATACAGACAGTGGATTGTGAGTGCCTGGAATGACTTGCCAGGGATGGTGGTGGAGACTAAAATATTAGGGGTATTTAAGAGCCTCTTGGACAGACACATGGATGAAAGAAAAATAGAGGGTTATGTGGTAGTGTGGGTTTAGTACTTTAAGGATTATATGGGTCGACACAACATGGAGGGCTGAAGGGCCTGTACTGTGCTGTAGTGTTCTATGGTTCTATAGAGAAGAATGAAATTATATGCTTCACACTTCACACTAATGAAGCACTTGCTTAGATTGCTTTTATTTAATTTAACTTGACTTTCTGTTTACCAGTTTAAAATGGGCCAGTGCACTCAGAAAAAATGAATTAAGGACTGTAAGTGGGCCCTTCATCTGATGGAGTATAAAACAACAATTCACAAACTGCATTTGATTCTCCTCAAGTTCGCATCAACCCCTTAGCCCAGATTCTCCTGTTGTCACTACATTCATTTACCTTTCCTTGAAACACCAGTATTATGAAGGGTGCAGAATGACAATCTGTATTTTCAATTAATCTTCAGTTTTAATTTATTTCTGTAATCTATAAATTTACATTTGGAACATCACTTGATGTGACACGATCTTGATGTCTGCTAGCTAGAACTGTACAAATATGGATTGCCAAGTGTTACGAACCTCGTAACTGGGTTACTTACCAGCAAAGATAGAGAGGTCTGTTGAAGTCTGATGGTACTATTTTTAAACAGTATTTATTTGTAAAAATAAACAAAAATAATATCAATGCAAACATACGGATAATATACATCATCAATACTAAATCTAAAAGTGAAGGGTATAATAATAATCAATAAGAAATAGCTCTATCGTTGTCTAGGGGAAAATGTATTGTCCAATGGAAATATCAAAGTCACTTTAGTTCATTCAGGCTGCAGCCTTTGGTTGGAGTCGAGAGAGATTTTAGAAACTTGCCAGCTTTTCCTTTTTATGATGTCGATCCTTCGAGAGTTCCGTTTGTGTAGCCGGTCCTTTAGCTAAGCCGTTCCGTGGAAGACTCGTCATCCGGGCAAGGAAGGACACACACACACACACACACACACACATAAGTCACCACCGGCTGTCGCTAATAAACGCTGTCACGGGATTTCTAGCATTTCTCCTGGTGCGTCTGAAGAGGTTGTTCCCCAGACCCTCTTTTATCCTTACTCACGGGGTCTCAGATGTCAATCAGTTTGGGATGATGCAAACCCTCAACCAGCCCACTCTGGTCATTCCCTGAGGGGCTTCAATGAATAGTACAGTACTCAATACACAATTCCGTCTCCAAGAGACAATAGCCATTATCAGTGGCTTTGTCTTGCTGAGGGGCCAGGACACATTCCAAAAACCTCTAGGATTCCCTCTCATTTCCTGGGTCCCAGACCCGAATTAATAGCAATCATGCGATTCTCACAAAGGAGGTGGCTACTTTGTACCCTTCAGCCCCTCAGATTTGTGGCACATTCGTAACACAAGTTTTATGGAAAATTAGATTATATTTAGGAATGAAGAAAACATAATTTTGTAATACACAAAATTCTGGGGGACTCAGCAGGCCAGGAAGCATCTATGAAGAATTAAGACTCAACGTTTCGGGGTGAAAAGAAAGTTCCAAAGAAGGATCTTGGCCTGAAACATCGACTCTTTATTCATTTCCATAGATGCTGACTGACTTGCTGAGTTCCTCCAGTTTTGCGTGCATGCGTGTTACTTTGGATTTCCAACTCCTGCAGAATCTCATGTTTAAAACACTTCATTTGCTGCACTGCACTGTCACACTATTTCTCAACGAATGAGGATTTGCAGTCTGATTATCAATCTAACTGTTCATGAACTGATTGCTCCTGCCATGTTGGTGTGTTACGAACCCCGTAACTGGGTCACTTACCAGCAAAGATAGTAGGTCCGTTGAAGTCTGATGGTACTACTTTAACAGTATTTATTGATAAAAATACACAAAATAATATCAATGCAAACATACAGATAATATACGTCGTCAATACTAAATCTAAAAGCACGGGTATAATAATAATCAATAAGAAATAGCTCTGTCATTGTCTAGGGGATAATGTTTTGTCCGATGGAAATATAAAAGTCACTGTCAGTTCGTTCACGCTGCAGCGTTTTGGTTTGAGAGAAACCCAGGTTTAAAACTTGCGCAATCCTTTTATGTTAATCCTTCGAGTCGTTGGGAGTTGATTTCCTCGTTGTTAGCTAAAAGCCGTTTTTCCGTGGTGAAGGGCACTAGTTCCGGGGCAAATGGAACCAAACGCACGTGGCCTCCCCACCGGCTTCCGCTATTACGGGATCGCTAGCGTTTCTTCTGGTGCGTCTGAGGGGCTGTTCCCACAGACCCTCTTTTATCCTGACTCACAGGGTCTCAGATGTCAATCAGGTTGGGGATGATGCAATCCCTCCCTCAACCAGCCCACTTTGCCCGAGGGCTTCCACGTAGCACAGTATTGCAATACACAAGTTCGTCTCCAAAAGACGATGGCCGTTTCCTGTAGCTTTATATCGCCGGGGGTATCAAGACATTCAGCACATCTCTCTCTCATTTCCTGGGTCTCCTGACCCAAATCAATAGTGATCTTGCGATTCTCACAAAGGAGGGGGCTGCAGGCGTAACAGGTGAACATATTTTTCATCTGAAAGGGTGGTTCACCTACCTAGTTGAGAAATTTGGGAGGTCCATAAGCACAAAATGAGAAGTAGGTAGCCTTGCCCTGTGTGCAGAAGCAGTCTGCCGGACGTCAGTACAGAACTCAAAGAGCTTCAGTCTAGCTACTCCAAGGGAAGTCTGAATCCCAAATCTTCAGCACCAAAGACATGAGATCTGCACCTTCTTCCTCAAAGATAAATTGCTATTATTAAAGCAGAAGTTAAAGAACCTTGAAATTGCTTATCTAAATTGCCAAAAGCAGTCAAAGGGAAAACTATCGATCCACACATCAAAGACTTGCAAATATATACCAGAACTGTACACACCCCTATCTCAGGGTATGCTGACAGGTAACCTTAAACTCCTGTTTAATAACCTAATACCCGATATCAATTTGAACCTGTCCAGTAAGGTAAAGTTTGCCAAGGCTTACAACTGTGTTTCTTTCATAGTTATTATACTTACATAATTAATGTAAAATAGTTATTTGATTTCCACTATAGCCTACTGTTTCCTTTATTATGCACATATATACTTCCCTTTAACTCCCAATAATTTCTTTGTCTCTGCAGGGATTAATCCTGCTTGCCATTTCTACATAACCTACTAGAATTTCCCCTAAACTCTCCTTTTTAGTAATACATAGATCAAAACAGTGATAATTTGATTGGATGCAGTTCATTACCTTTGATTATACCGTCTTTATCTTAACCTGGTCCTCTAAGTCTGTGAAGTGGTCCTCCTGTGCCCATAAATTAAACTGTGATCCACTCAAGTATATGTCAGCTGATTTGGTATTTTGATCATAATGACATTGAAATTATTTTTTATGTGGATTGATCAATGTATTGAAACGCTGATGAGGGGGTTTACTTGTACAACCTGGGCACTAACATTTCCGGAAGCTTAAGGTTTGCATTATAAGTAAATGAAGGGAACAGACAGTGAAAATCCACCAAACAGAAATTGGTGGGCGATCTGGTAATGTGAGATTCATCATGTTAGTGTCTGTCGGAACAGCCTCTCCAGCATCTCTTCTAGCTCACAGACAGCTTTAAAAGTTCATTCAGAAGCTCAAAGATTCCTCCAAGCATGTTGAGACATGAGGCTTTGTCAGTTTCACGGTCCATCCACCCCATGAGCTAGGGGGCATTTTAAACACCAGTTTCTTGTGCACCAATAGCTTGAATTTCAAACTTGCCCTCACAGGTATGAATCGCTTTATAGCTTTCCCTCTTGCTAATGCTTCAATATACTCTGACCAACTGCATGCCTCTAATTCTGGAATCCTGTACGTCCTTTCTTTTCTCCCCCTCCCCTTTTGTAGCTTTGCAGTTAACTTGTCTGACCTCTAAGGTCTGGAATCCCCTTTGTGTTTCTATCCATGTCTGTCCCTTCCAGTTTGATCACCTTTATCAACAGTCCAGATAACTCTAGTTAGGAATCAATTTATCTTTTGTCAATTATGCTGCATGTCATGACATTAGAGGCTTTAATTATAAATTGCTTTGGCTTCTTTAGAACTATCTTACATCCATTAAAAGATCCTACCCCCTAAAGATGCAGAGGTTCACAACACAATAGAGACAAGCTAACAAGGAAAAGGGGAATCTATCATTGTTGCAGAAAAACCCAGACCTATTCACAGAATAAACAAACAAAATCAAAGTCATACAATGACAATGAGACAGTTAAAGGAAATTCCAAAACATAATTATAAAGTTTATGATGAATGTTGATATTGCTGTTCTTCCCTCTTTGAGAGATTATATTTTCTGACCTATGGCTGAGTTAGAAGAATCAATAGAAACACTATAATAGTGCTTTATAACTGGCTGAAACCATTGGCATTAAGGTAATGAATAAATCATTTTGGTGTCGAGGTCAAAAAATGATGCATATTAATCAGCATTTAGTTCAATAATGGATAACAATAAAATTAGGAGATACTGCATAATTAAATGGGCATTTCATTATTAGTAAAAAGCATTGATGAGTCCACAGAATAAAAATGAGTGAATTCCATTCACAGAATCATGGAACCCCTTCAGGAGGTTCCAACACCAATCTTCATTTACTTTAGGAAGATTAAGTACAATTTTCAAAACTTATATGGAGTAGATTTTTTTAAATCAAATTTTGCTTCTGCTTAGTGTTTATACTTTTGGTAGAACTTCGCTACTGTCATTCAGCCATTCAACCCAGACTTCACCCATATGGAGAAAGCATGGTCTAAAACTACTGCCTAAAGATTAATCTTGGCCACTAATACCAAATATTGTATATTACAGCATCAGCACACTGGACTGTGCCCTGATATATTTGTCCCATTAGGTTAAGTGTCACTATTACATAATGCATTCCTTGTCAAATTGGAATGAACTTCCATACACAAGTTCATTCTCTAAGTTGATTTTGTTTCCATTACTTTCCTGGAGTGTGATATCTGAGTTCATTTGTTTCCCTATTACTTCCTGGAATGTGACAACACTGCAAGAACTGTATTTTTGCCTATCTATAATAGCCTTTGAGAAGGTGGCAATAAGCCACTAGCTCCAATCAATATATTGAAGGTTTTTAGACCTTGTACCACAGTTTTGACCTCACGCCGATGAAGGCAGTGAAGAAAATTTATTCATCATTAGTTTTATTTACAATGTGTTCCTTAATTAGAATGGAATCATATTTCACCACAATTGATGAAATCAGTGGATTGATTTCAAGAAAAGCAATAGGTGTGATTAGAAAGTGAAGCAGCTATTATTACAAAGGATGAACAACTCTGATGGGCAGAAGGGTGCAGAGTCACCCATGCCCCCTTTTGGAGAATCACAAATCGCTACTATTCTGATGCTGTTATCAAGGAAGTGAGAGCCACAGGACAGCGGCCAGGGCAGTTGTTATTGATAACAGCTCATGAAAGTTAATGAGACAGCTCAGAGATACACAAAGTGGAATGTCTCCTACTAACAAAAGCAGAACAGAACCATTGATTACTGCTATTGTCTTTTGGAGAAGGATTGTGTACTTAGTACTGTTCTATTCACTGAAACCCCCCAGGGGGAAACCAGAGTGGGCTGGTTTGATGGGTTACATCATCTCAACCTGATTGACACCTGAGACCCCGTGAGTGGGGATAAAAGTGAGGTCTGGGGAACACCCCTCAGACACACCAGGAGGAACGCTAGTGAGCATCAGAAACCCATGAGACGGTGGGAGATCGGAGACCGAACGAAGGGTTGATAAATTTTAACTCAGTGTTTTGTAGCGAGACCGGTGGGGGCTTGTGTGTGTGTCCACCCTTGCCTGGGTGACGAGTCCACCACAGAAGAACGGTCTAGCTAAAGGACGGAGGGGTCATACGTGAATGGCCACAACAACAATGCATCGACGGATCAAAATCGTAAAGGAAGGTTGGCAAGATAATAACTGTTACTGTTCACATATTCTCTCGTCTCTCTCTCTCTCCCCCCAACAATTGCAACACATCGACTGACCACTACAGCAGCCTGCATGAACTGAACTGAACTTTATATTTCCATCTGACAATTCATCATCCCCTAGACAACGATAGAGCTTGTTTCTTATTAATTATTTTTATACCCGCACTTTTAGGTTTAGTATTGATGATGTATATTGTCTGTATATTTGCATTGATATTATTTTTGTGTATTTTTACTAAAATACTGTTGAAAATAGTATCACCAGACTCCAACAGACACTTCTATCTTTGCTGGTAAGACACCCAGTTACGGGGTTCATAACACTATGTTCCATGCACCTGCTAGTATAGAGATCATTGATTTAGTGTCTAGAAAAGCATTTCAATTGCCTAAACATAGAAGGCAATGTTGCAAGTGCTGGAAGGTGGGATTGGTATGGCTGAGACTCCACAGGTCAGTATGGATGTGATTAGCTGAATGGCCAGATTGTGTGATTGAAGAAACTTTGGTTAATCTCTGCAGTATCCTGAACCACCAATAGTGACAAAATAATTAAGTGAATGAACACTTAGCACAGTGGATAGGATGAGATTCCTGTGAGCTTGATGCATCCAAGCAAGTGGAGGACATTGTAGTTTATATTGTTGCCGGAAAGGCTTTGAGCAGCTGGGAATTAGTCACCCATCGTACTTCTCAACTTCCCTTACAACCACAATCATTTTGTAGTGACCCGTAAGATTTCTCATCATGGTGACCCCAGGATACACTGCTTCCAGCACATTCAGCTGTTTTCTGATATCATGCCGAATGAACAAAATGGAGCACTGACTTCAGTGAGAGCAGAGAAAAGAAATTCATCAAATTCTTTAGTTTGCTCTTCTCCCTGACAATTATTACGGGGATTCTAGCTTTGTTTTCCAGAATGTAGCAATGCTCTTCAAGGCCAATAGAGTAATTTTGCAGAGAAGTCATTAAAATAAATAGGGAAAATTATAGACTTGAGGCATTAAGTCAGTTTCCCCTTTCAGAGATGCTGTCTGATCTGCTGAGTATTTCCATTGTGTTCTAATTTGTGCCTCAGATCGCTAGCAACTGCAGAACTTGATTTTGTGCAGCAGGTTTACACAGTAATTCTGAATTGATCGATCCACTGATTTCATCAATTGTGGCAAAATAGGATTCCATTCTAATTAAGGAACGCATCATAAATAAAACTAATGATGAATAAATTTTCTTCACTGATATGAAAAATAAAATAATGAAAGATTCACGGCATGTTTTCTGAATCCCTACCCATACACCAATGAATATTGACACATTCAAAAAAAATAAAAGTTACGATTAAATATTCTGTGCCATTCAGGAAAAATATAAAATGCTTGACATTAGGTACATCAGGGGAAATTAGAAAAGTTAATAAGATCAAAGTGAAAGTTGAAGTTATAAGAATGCTATAAGTTGGACACAACAATTTCCCTTCGTCTTGTTCTAGATCCTAGAAAGGTCAAAACTAAACTAAGTGTAAAACAATACAAAGGTGAGAATATGATATCATCCAAAACATCCTTTGAATTTTACTCCCAGGGACATCAACCTGGTTCTGATGATCCTTAGCTGATGGTACAATTGGGAACAGGTGGCTGACAGCTGTGTACTTCAGACTTCTGAATTAGCACAGGACAGAATACATGCAATATTAAGATTAGCATTGTTGTACATTGAAGCATTGCCGTACACAGAGAAATGTCAAGGACAAACACAGGATTAGTCAGTCAGGTCTTTATTCTTTGGAGAATACAAGGTTGGGGGGGAGACTTGATGGAGGTATTTAAAATTATGGGGGGGATAGATAGAGTTGACGTTGATAGGCTTTTTCCATTAAGAGTAGGGGAGATTCAAACAAGAGGACATGAGTTGAGAGTTAGGGGGCAAAAGTTTAGAGGTAACAGGAAGGGGAATTTCTTTACTCAGAGAGTGGTAGCTGTGTGGGATGAGCTTCCAGTAGAAGTGGTAGAGGCAGGTTCAATATTGTCGTTTAAAGTAAAATTGGATAGGTATATGGACAGGAAAGGAATGGAGGGTTATGGGCTGAGTGCGGGTCGGTGGGACTAAGTGAGAGTAAGCGTTCGGCACGGACTAGAAGGGCCAAGATGGCCTGTTTCTGTGCTGTAATTGTTATGTGGTTATATGATTGTGCTGGAGTAATCCCACAAGTGCTGCCACAGGTCCGGCGCCCACATAGCATGCCCACACTTCGCTAACCCTAACCGTGTGACTTTGGAATGTGGGAGGAATCTGGGGAAAGTAACCGGGGAATATGTAGAAACTCCATACAGACAGCATCGGGAATCAAACCCTGATTTGTGATCAACAGGGCTTCAAGGCCTTGCACTGACTGCTAGACTATGCTATGTGCTACTTGGTAGCATATTTGGCCCCCGATTGTACTGAACTGATGGGTCAGATAATCTTGCCATCTGTCTCCTCATCTTTATGCCAGAAGTGTTCAGCACATTTAATACAGCCTCATTCTGTTGACCAAGATTATTGACCTTCATTAAAAATAACTCTTAGTGGTTTATTATTTCCTTTTTATAAAAATACCCTCATGTATTTAATTTACATGAGCTAAATAGAAAATATATATATTTAAATACCTAAACAGTATGAACTGTCATGATCAGAATCAGGTTTTCAATATCACAGACATATGTTGTGAAATTTGTTAACTTAGTGGCAGTGATTCAATGCAGTTTATGATAGAACTGATTCAAAGTCAGCACGACATTTTGATGACTGGGGAACAGGGCTTCAGGATTCATTGGTTGAGGTATGCTAATCATTCATGATCACAGCTTCAGGACATTGGGGTAGCACTGTCAAAGGTTTAGTATGAACACAGAGATGACACGTAGAGAAAATGCAAATTCCATGGCAGACTCATTCAGGACCCAGCTCAAAGAAGCTCATAGGAAACAATGCAGACTCTGAGCAATATCACCCTGATTTAAAAGTTTGGAAAATATGTGGACCCTCTTCAGATCAATGTATTTTGATATCAGAAAAGTGCTGACAGCTTAGAAATTGGATTTGTCTCGTTTATTGGAGCTCTAAACATGTGCAGTGTATTGTGCAAAAGCATAATTGGATCTCCAGCAAATAAAATGAGAAATTGATTGAAAGTATATTACAAGCAGCCCAGAGCAGTTTGCACCTGGAATTATGTGCAAAAATGTGACCTGAGCAGTTCCCATAGGGAACTACTTGAGAAGCTCACAGCTGTCACATCACTCCAGCACTGGGAATAAAACTAGGCCCAAAGGGAAGCCTCCCTACGACAGCAATAGACCAACAAAATAAAAGACTGCCAGAAACTGAGAGAAAACAAGGGAGAGATGAAACATGGTGATTTCTTGGGGAGCGCGTAAGCACAGAGGGACATAGATACAAAGTGATATGCTAAAGGCACAGGGCATTGAGCCTTGTAGCATTAATGGGCCCCAGAAGGCCAAGTTGAAGGATGCTCAAGTGAATCGGAGATCACGGTATGCAGCTCTGATAGTAATTGTATAAACAACGATTGCAGACAGTAATGGAGCAATTACTGATGCGTTTCCATTAACCCAAGGATTGAAAGCTGAGGCTGGCTGTTGCTGGATACAGGACATCAGCATCATAGCGCAGATCTCCTAATTTGACATCTCTTGCTCATTTAATCATGTTGCCCTTCTCCATACTTCTATGAAAGTTCAGCAGAGGCTATATGTTTGAGCAAAGTGTTCCAAAATATATTGAAAAGAAAGGAAATGTACAGTACCCAACTAGTGCTTTGTTAGGTGTGTGACGGCTGCAAGGAAAACATCAACTGTCTAAGGCGTAGCATCAAGTCAAATCCCAGTGGGTGAAAGAAAACCTGGACATAATTACCAGCATGATCCAACCCAGGTTAAAATTCTCTTATGCTGAATTTGGACATGGATAATAAAGGGTGATAAGGATCCAATTTCTAGGCTGTCAAAATTTACACTTCTTCCATATTGATTAGAGTGTTGTGCATCTAATACTTAGTTATACTTGAGTAAACTTGTGTATATATATTGGTTGATTAAGCATTTTTTTTAAATAAATCATTACGGGTTATATGTATAGATACGCAAATTGCCTACATCATCACGTTGCCATGTGATAACAACACCTTGCTTAAATTAAACTCGAAGTTAGACCCACATTTTTGGATTCTTGTGTTTTCCTTTGAATTAGCTTAATGTTTTGAAGTTGCAATACATAACATGGAGTATACAAAATTAATATTCAAATGGGAACTATGTGATATCCGTACAAAACTCCATCAGTGTAAAAGACGAGGAATGAACTCCTTGTGGCTTTGATGTGAGAAAAAGATTTTACCATTGATATTGCCCATTGCCAGCTTAAAGGCCTGAAATTGTTATGAATTTCCAGACAGAAAATAAAAGAAATTGCTTTAACCGAGTCGCTAATAAAACCCACTTCACAGAAACAATGAAACACATTGCTATACCTGCTGGCTATGTACACTGCATGATAGCAAGATCTCCCAGAGCAGAAAATAAAGTGATAGAATTTTAGCACAGCTCAGAAAGGTGTGCAATCTAAAAGAAAAATGAAGCTGCTGGAAATCTGAAATAAAAACAGAAAATGCAGGAACTACTCATCAAGTCATACGTCTGTGGATAGAGAAGTTAACATTTTGCTTCAATGATCTATCATCAGTACAAGGCCACGTTTCCTGTCGAGTCCATTGTAAAACAAACCATTCTATTTTATTCCCCTATTCTTTCCCCAAGGTCTACTAAACTACTTTCCTTCTAGTGCCTGTCCAAGTCCAACTGAAAGTGCTTCCACTTCTCCTGCAGTCACTTTCTATGTAAAAGAAAGAATCTACTCACATCTTCCATGTTTTTTTTGCCCTTTGTTTCACATCCATGTCTCTAGTCCTCAAATTATTGTCTCATGGAACTTTTATTTACTTACCCAATGACCATCTCCATTTTGATCTTGTAAATCTCTCAAATTCTGAACTGAAAATTAAAGCCAGACAGCAATTAGTAAGGACAACACAAAATACTCTGCAGATGCTGGGGTCAAAGTTCAGTGAGACCTTCTCTCACTGCTCCTCATCTGTGGCGTGTTGTACGTGTTAATTAGTAAGGACATTCTTATGTTCCTATGATAACTGAAAATGAGAATGCTCCAAGGTGGAAATATTGTGATATTAAATCTGAAGCAAAAGGACCTGCAGAAAATTGACTTATAACCATTTAAATCTAAATGTGGTCGTAACTGATTTATTATTTTTTAAATGCTGATTTTCACTTTTAAAATTCATGGAAAAGAGCAAATTTGATATGGAATCATTTATCCATTGAACAAATCAGCATGGAAAGATGTTATATTGCAGTTACTTACAATTTCGGCAAATTGCACACCAACAGCAAGGAGCAGAGTTTTGTTGCTATAAATCAGCTGAAGTGGCTGTGAAAGTACTGAGCTGACGATCACATTGGAGTGGATGGAGGTGATGGAGAGGTTGGTTGATGGACAGCTGTTGTGTTTGAATCTACTTAATCTGTCTCTATAATCACTTAGCAAAATTTGATTACAAATAATCCCAATCATTACCAATTTGCAATTGTGAGGAGGAACTTTGAACTTCATGAGATTGATCCTGGGAATGTAGGGGCTAATGTATAATAAGGAACGTTAGATGGCTCTAGGTTTGTACTCACTGGAGTTTAGAAGAATGAGGGGAATCACATTGAAACCTACTAAATATTGAATGCCCCAGTGTGGAAGAAAATTAAATTTTGTTATCAAGCTTGGCTAGCTAAGTATTGCCTAAGATTTGGGTCATGAGAGTGACAGGATAAGAGGCATTCGCTGCCTAGCTTGTGCTAGCTAATGATAGGTCATGCCAATGATGAGGTATTGCTGACCTTTGTCCGAGAAACAAAGTGACTTATAGCCTGTCACATGCCAATAATGAGGTATTGTTAACCTTTGTCTGAATCTGTCTGGCTAATAGAGGGACTGAACGTGGATGTGCAGTTCTAGTTTTGCATACCGCACAAAAGCATTTATGAACTGACTGATATCTAATAAATGCTTCTTGAAATCGTTGACTAAGTATATTTAGCTGTTGGCTATTGTCCAAAATTTACTGTAGAAATCTAAGGCATAACCAGACACTGGCGGATTCAAAGAATAGCTCCCCATGATCATGTATTAAAGAGGACTGAGTCTTTCTTTCTTTTTGAAAACAAGATAAAGTCTCTTGCAGTAAATCAGTGACAAAATTCTCTTACAGTAAATTGGTTATGAAATTCTTCAACACCTGGACAGATGGGACGTGGAGAGGATGTTTCCTATATAGACTGGAGTCTAGGACCAGAGGGCACAGCCTTAGACTTGAAGGACATCCCTTTAGAACAGGGATGAGGAGAAAACTGTTTAGCAAGAGGCAGTGAATTTGTGGAATTCATCACCATAGATGGCTGTGGAGGTCAAACCATTAGATATATTAAAAGCAGGTTGATAGGTTCTCGATTAGTAAGCGTATAAAAGTTTACAGGCAGAAGGCAGGAGAGTGGGGTTGAGAGGGATGATAAATGGTGGAATGTGGAGCAGAATGGTGGAATTTTGCTCCTGTGTCTTATGCATTGTAAATCCATAGACCGAGATGATATTCAGTTAATTAAAAGATTCATTAAGCGTGCACAGTATGGTCAGCTAATGAATGTTCGCCTCAAGGGCCTGAAGACGCATTTCTATCACCCTTCAAATTATCTTGGAACACCTGGAGCACAAAGATCAAGGTGCTTTTCATTGATTACAGCTTGGTCTTTAACACCACACTACTGAACAAGCTGACTCTGAAGCTCAACAATCTAGCTCTCAGTGCATTAACCTGCAATTGAATCCTGGACTTCCTCACTAATTGTACCCAGAAGGTGAATCTAGGCAAATGCACAGCAACCCGACCCCACTCCGCCAGCTCTGAACATAGGTGCTCCACGGGGTGTGTACTGAACCCACCTCTCCACTCTCTTCACCTATGACTGCAGTCCTGCTCATACGATAAATTCAAATCATCAAATTCGCAGATCACAAACCTGATCACAAACAATGAATCTGTACATAGAGAGGTGATGCTGAAATTGTCTGATTGGTGAAGAAACTACAATCTATCACTCAACATTAAGATGACAAAAGAAATAATTGACTTCAGGAAGGCAAGGGGTCCTGAACAAGCCCCACTTTTTGTAAATGCTGAGCTAGTGGAAGGGGTCTCCAGTTTCAATTTTTTTGGGAATGAACATCAGCGAATTTAGAATTGACCAAAATCTTACATCTATCCCACAATGTGATGGAGTAAAAATCTTTTTGGTATGATTTTGTTGCAATGTACAGACATATGAATTTAAAAGTCTAATGGCTTGTAGAAGGAAGCTATAGCTTGTTGTCCCATAGCTTGTTGGTCCTGGCTTTAATCCTGTGATACTGTTTGCCAGACAGAAGCAATTGAAATAGTTTGTTTGGGGGTGACTGGTGCCTCAGACAGTAAACACAGTACACTGCTGATGCTGTGGTCAGATCAACATGTACAAACAAGCTGGATGAACTCAGCAGGTTGAGCAGCATCCATTGAAAGGAGCAGTCAACAGATGCTGCCCGACCTGCTGAGTTCATCCAGCTTGTTTGTACGTGGTGCCCCAGATGATCTTCCAGGCCTTCTTTCTGCACTGACTGCTGTAAATGTTCTCAATGGGGGGAAGTTTAGATCCACAGATGTGCTAGGCTGCCCGTACCACTCTCTGCATGTGCAGTTCCCGTACCAGGCAGTGATACAGCCAGTCAGTATGCTCTCAATGGACCCCTTGGAAGGTCTTAAGGATTTGGGACGCCATGCTGAACTTCTTCAGTTTCCTGAGGTGGAAGAACGCTGTTGTGCTCTTTCTTTGCCACAAAGCCGGTGTGTACAGTCCAGGGGAGATCATTGGTGGTGTGTATACCAAGGAAACTATTCACCTTCTCAATGAGAAACCCATTGATGTTGATTGGGCTGAGCCTGTCTCCATTCCTCCTGTAATCCACTATCAGCTCTAGTCATCCGTCAACACAACCTCGATAGCAGGGAAGGTACAAGACTGTCCTACCCAAAGCACTTACGGAGAGCTAATCTGTCCCAAAAATTGCTAGCCAACTTTTAATGATATGCTATAGAGAGCCTACTGACATGTGGATTGACAGGATGGCATTCTAGATGCAGGAAGACAGATGACAAAACACTCCAATTTGTGATTAGGATGGCTCAACACATCACTGGGACCAATGACCAGACCTGGAGATGATCTACAACTTCAATGTTACGGTTCAGTTGTAACATCTTTAAAGATCCATCCCACCCCAGACACTATTCAATCTCCTTCCATCTGGTAGGGGTTAGAGAAACAACTCAGCCAAGACAGTAAGCCTGATAAATAGGTTCTTCACAAGGGCTGTTGTGCAGCTTAATAATGCTACACCCCAGCTTGCCAATGGCTTTTGAGTGTTATAGACTATTGAAGTCACTACAGGAAGTCATTATGTAAATATAGGAAATTTATTTTTTAATTAAGCTATACTACATGCTTTGTAAATATCTGTTTTGCCTGGACAGGAGTAGCACTGCAATCTAGTTGTCTTGAGCAATAATATTAAAGTTCTATTCTATTGCTACAAAATTCTATGCGTTCACAATATCAACATGTTGTGCACAACAGATAAGCAGGAATTAGCAGGGAGAAACAAGTAAATTGTGGGATCTAGTTTTTGGAAAATGGATGCTGGAAAGGGTCAGGGCATCAGTTGAAAGTGGGTACTGGGGATCTTCAGAGTCAGATTGAATCAGGTTGGTGGTCACCACACGTGGTGATGGAGAAAAGAGAGGGTTTCAGACAGCTAGCTGAGAGAGAGCTGCCAGCAAGGGTAAGATTTTCACGCAGAGGACCCTTCCTGCAGCTAGACTGAACAGGCTGGGAAACATACAACAAGCTTCTGCTTAAGTTATGCAGAAGCAAGTGCCACATATCCTGTGAAGATTCTGCTCCCCTTTCACATTTGCATCAATTCAGTATAGCAGATAGGGTTTCGGACATTTGCTGCACACCACTGGATACCACAGCACATAACAGGGTAGTTCAATGTGTTAGCACATAGGAAAACTCTCAGGCCTCACAGTAGACACTTGATTAAACCTTATGATTGGTTTCTCAAAGAAATACTATTTTTTGTACTCATAGCTGATAGAATTTTTAGATCATAAGCTTTAACAATTTTTAAACTGACGGTACATCGAATAATCATCTTTTTGCTTTTGCACTTTCCATTATTGGCAGCTGTTTTAAAAGAACTCGATAGGTGCTCTAAACTAAAATGGTTAATAAGTAACTTTTGATGGGTCTCAAAAAGTAAAAAAAACATGTAATTCCATTATTCAGTGTGACTTGGGCCATTTTCATGGTAGTTCTGAACTGAAGAACTGCCTGAAAACTGCCCATATTTTGCCCAGGCATTGAAAGAGTCGATGTGGAGGGACTGTGTCCTATAGTGGGGGAGTTTATGACCAGAGGTCACAGCCTTAGAGGGATAGCTCTTTAGAACAAGGATGAGAAGGAATTTCTTTAACCGGAGGGTGGTGAATCTGTGGAATTCAATACTCTTGATGGCTGGGGAGGCCGAGTCATTGAATATATTTAAAAGCGGAGTTTGAGAAGTTCATGATTAGTAAGCACGTCAATGGTTATGAGGAAAAGGCAGGAAAGTGAGTTGAGATGAATAATAAATCAGCCATGATGGAATTTCGGAGCTGACTCAATGGGCTAAATGACTTAATTCTGCTCTTTTGGCAGATCTTGCCATCTCATGGTCTGATAACAAAAATTACCACCCTCTTGGTACGAGTCTTGCAGAAGGTTTTAATGTTGGTGGGTGGTTCATTATTCTTCGAATATCCAGCCTCTAGGTCCTCATTGCTTTCTAGGTGGTTTCTTGTCTTCAGTTAAGTAATTTGTAGAGAGTTCAGGAAACACGAAGAATGTAGATGGTGAGTCACCAATATTCATAGATTTTCTTAGAGAGCGCACCTATGCACATATTCAATCACATCATCCAGTGGCAACACACTTATGTCAATACTGTATATTGTACAGCCTCACCCTGCTCCTATTATCAGTGTTAAAGTGAGTCTGTTAGTGGAGAGTGGGGGTGGGCGGGAGGGGGTAAAGATGTGTCTGGTGGCAAGGTCCCATTGAAGATGGCAGAAGTTGTGGAGCATGATGTGTTGAATGCACAGGTATCCTACCACAGAGCATATTTTTAACTCACTGCCACTCTCCGCTTTATCACTCCCTCCATTTTTCTGTCCCACCCCACTAATCCCCCTGCTGGCACTTACCACTGCAAGGAAATGCTGCAGCTGCCCATTCACCTCCACTCAGGACTGCGGACTGAGGCGACACTTTGCCTGTGGATGTGCTGGGGTCCACCTGCTGTATCTATTGCTCCCAATGCAGCCTTCTCCATATTGGGGAGACCTGACATAGATTGGCGGAGTGCTTTGCCAAGCACCTCAGTTCCATCTGCAAAAAAGCAGAATTTCCCAGAGGTCAACTATTTCAATTCCAATCCCAATTCCCATTCTGACATACTGGTCCACGGTCTCCTCTTCTGTCATGATGAGGCCACTCTCAAGTTGGAGGGGGCAATTGTTTTTCCCCTTCTCCCTTCCTTCTTTTCCATAATACAGTCCTCCTCTTACCTCTATCACCTGGCTGTCACCTTCTCCTGATGCACATCCTCCTTCCCTTACTCCCACGGTCTATTCTCCTCTCCTATCAGATTCCTTCTTATCCAGCCAGTTAACTTTTCCACCTATTACCTCCCAGCTTCTTACTTCATCCTCATGTTCTCCAGCCACCTGGCTTCGCCTACCACCTTCTAGCTTGTCCTCTTCCCTCCTGTGCTAACTTCCAGGTACCTCGTGCGGCCTGGGTGGAGGAACTACATACAATGCCTACTGGGAGTAAAACCCCGTCAACCCCGGAGCCAGCCTCTTGTTACCAACAGCTTCCGATTAGTATTAACTTACTTTTAATAATGCTCACATTACAACACCTTTCCCTCCTCACCTTTTTATTTTGGCATCTTTCCCCTTTCTTTCCTGTCTTGTTGAAGGGTCTCGGCTCAAAACATTGTTTATTGATTTCCATAGATGCTGCCTGACCTGCTGGATCTTCGCAGTATTTTCTATGTGTTGCTCTGGATTACCAGCATCTGCAGTATCTCTTCTGGTTTATCACTATTAACATTAATATTAATGCAAATTGTTCCCTACACTTTGTACTTTTAGTACTGAAGTTTATGAATTGACAGAGTTGTTCTGCCAAACCCCTTAAATGCACTGACTTCATTTCAGGATTTTTGTCATTTGATATAATAGAAGATTCAAATCTACCTCTGTTCTTTTGTCTGATTACATCAGGTAAAGCAGCAATGATCAATCAAAATGACACATTGGTACATCTTGTGGTTGTAAACAAAGGTTTCACTATATTTGCACATGAAAAATCATAGCTGCTTGAGAATGTTTGTAAAATGTTACAGTATAATCTGATGACTGTACTTGACAAAATTTGATTATGACATATTCCCTTCAACATAAGGTAATTTAACCTATCTAAAGTAGGTTTCAGAACAGTTTCATCAATTCCACACCCCAGTTTATTTCCTGCAACCTATTCACTCACACATAAATCAATTAAAGCCCTCCCCTTACTTCCTGCCATTCACCCACACTGCAAGAGACTACACAGATGCCAATTTCTCCAAAAAAGGACAAGACCAGAACATGAGTCAAAGAGGCTACTTCGGAATGGCATTTATCACAGAGAGGATTAATGTGAGAGTAAAAATGAGTAAGTTTGTCCTTAGACATATGGGTCCTATGCACCACCTTAAATTGTATCAATGCATGTTTAGCACATATAAAGGAGGATCTAACTAAATGTAAAATTTTCTCCTATTTCTCTGTAGGTAAGGAAAGTTGAAATTCTTTTTCCCCATTCATTCTTAATTTTATCTGATATACCTGGCTGTATTTTCATGATCTTATCATAAATAGTTGCTATTAAACCCTTCTGATAAGGGCTTAAACCAAAAATTCTTTCCGTGATATCAGTTGGGTATGAATTCGAAAAAGTCTATAACATATTATACAAAAAATTTCCAATTAACCAGCCCACTTTTGGAGAGTGGGAAGAAATCAGAATAGGCAATGGAAACCCACATGGTCATTGGACAAAAACGTGAAGTCCATACCAGCAACGCGAGAGATCAGAGTGGAAACTGCGAGGCAGCTGCACTACCTGCAGCACCACACTGCTGCCTTCATGGCCGCACGATTCTACTGGATTTTCTGCATATAAACATAACAATGATGGCATTATAGAACTCATTGTGTTTTACCAACTCATTGGGTTCCCAAGTGCTAATTTGTAATGGAGATGATAAGGAGTCAGAACAAGTATTTAATCCATGGTGTTGACTTTGGAATAAGCGTAATTTGCTTATCTTCTGATTTCTGTTATATTATATTACAGAGATTAATTACAGCTGACTGACTTTAAAATGTGAACAATTTGTTCTTTTTGAAAGGAACTGGGGCCTTCACTACTGCATTTGCCTTTTTAAAATTACCCTTATTTTTATTTATGTCTTTAAATTTAACATAAAATTATATCACACAAAAAGTATGATTTAAAGGCAGAAGATTTACTGTATTAAGAACCTGCATTTATATGGCAAATTTATTGCAATGAATTACTTTTTCCCATTACCTCCCATTCGCTACATTGTTGGTGGCAATTGTTGCTCCTAAATGATGTAAAATTTTTATAGCATTCTGGACTACCTAGTATCTTGACATTAACTCTGCTGAGAACAGTATGGCTTCTCCAATGAAGGTGAGGCAATGCTCTGCTCTATCACATCTCACATGGTGTCATGACAAGTATACATACTATACTGTTATAGTGTGCATTGCTTGTGCAAGCCTTGTTACATTACTGTATGGATTTGAAACATGGACAACCTACAGTACCCACCTGAAAGCCTTGGAACAATATTATCAGAAGTCCTAATGAAAGATTTTGAGAATCAGCTGGAAGGACAGATGCACAAATGCCAGCATACTGGAGGTGGCCAACATAAGCAGCATCTCCACCTCAATAAAGTGATATCAACTACAATGGATTACCCACTCATCATTTCCCTCTAGTTCTCCTTCTCCTCCTCTTTCCTTTTCTTCCATGGTCTGCTACCCTCTATCAGATTCCCCCTCCTCCACCCCTTTATCTCTTTCACCTTATCTCTTTATCTCTTTCAACTTTCCAGCTCCTTAATGTACCCCACTCTCCGTTTCACCCATCACCACCACTTTGTACTTCTTCCTCCCTTCCTTCACATTCTTACTCTAATCATCTCTTTTGCCAGTCCTGATGAGGAGAAACACTAACAGTTTACTCTTTTTCATTGATGCTGCTTGTCCTGCCGAGTTCCTCCAGCATTTTGTGTGTGTTCTAATGGATAGATCATGTAATCCGAACGCCTACTTCATGTCTTCTCAAGCACATCATTTACTCCCAGTTAAAGCAAGGTCAGGGCGACCCAGGTGGGCAAAGGTAATGGTTCAAAGATAACATCAAAATCAACCTGAAGAAATTCAAGATTCTATCTAAATACTGGGAAGACTTTGCATTCAATAGATGCATCTGGAAGAAATCTGTTGAAGAGGGTGCAGTGCTACATGAGAACGACCTCCATGGTGTCATAGAGAACAAGTGGCAGCTGATAAAGGAGAGGGTGAATAAGCAAAAGAGCCAACTACTAACCACCACCACCACTTACTCTTGCCCACACTGCACCAGAGTTTGTAGATCCTGGATCAGCCTCTACAGACACTTGAGGACCCACCAACAGATGTTGAGACAGCAATGTATGCTGCTGTCGAAATAAACGACACTGCAGACCATAGCATTGGAACCATGAGATATTTGTCTCCTCTCTTGCTGTGGCAGGAGCAAAATCTCTCGCTCCCTCAGTGAGGGAGAGAGCCTGTGGCATGTCGAACTGTTGGGATGAACGGTGGTTTTGATGGACTTTAGATTAAATGATGGTCTGTTTGGCAGCTTTGCTATTGCTTGCATGGCGGTTGGTGGAAAGTATCGGAGAATAAAGTTGCATTGTTTGCTGTGTAACCAAAACTATGTAGCCAGCTTAGTGTTTGCTATTTTCTATGTATGTATCCAATTTAGTAGGAGACTGAAATCTCTGTATTGTCTCTGTACTATTCAACACATCAATGCCTTGAGAATGTAGCTAACAGTGAAAGTAAGCAATGTAGAGAACGGTGGTAGACAGGATCCTGGAGTGGTGTGATGGTATGGGGAGCAGTCAAGGCACTAGAACAAGTATATGCTAATGCGACTAAGATAAGAAATTACTATAAAGAATACTGTGAACTAGGGCTTGGCAGACAATTAGTGACACACTCATTGATTGTCTTGGCTTTTGTTTGCAAATAAAGGCTTAAACTTCTTGAAGAATCTTCTGTGTCTCCTGGCTATTTCAAGAAACCACAACAAAAGCCAATGCTTTTGCTGAGGCAGATGAGGAGGGGAAGGGGGAGGGTTGATGCTTTACTGCTACTTATACATGGACAGCAGCTTTGGGTTCTAATATTTTACTGTTAATTTATCATTTGAGGTTTTTCTTCTGTTTTGTGGATTCTGTAAAGAGTAAGAATTTCAGCTTGTATACCGTATACATTCTCTGAAAGCACTGAACCATTGAACAGACAACACTTTAGGACAGGGGTTCCCAACTTTTTTTATGCCATGGATCAATACCACAAGTAAGGGGTGGGTGGATCCTAGGCTTGGAACCCCAGCTTTAGGGGAACATTATACTCGACTCGAGCGATCGCATTATATGATTGCAAGCCTTGCCAATGAGTAATCTATTTTGCATACTATTCACCCATTGATTTGCTAGCTTAAGTGCACATATTACACAGAATCCACAAAATGAAGTCATTCTATCTGCTGCAAACAATCCACGGTCACACACAGATAGACATTAAGGGACCTTGGTTTCAATATGAAGTTGAAGTGATTTATGATCCTGCAAAATAACGGATTTGCAATCAAGCATTAAACATCTGTTGTAAGCCTCCGAACTAAAAGAAATTAAGCCTCAATCATAAATAATTTCTAAGGTGTCTCAATGTGGGTGGAGCTGTAAGAACTAAGAGTCCCATGTGTTATGTGTATGATACATTTTTATACAGGATCCTGCTATTAATTGAAAGTTACTCGCTTCAATGAAGAATCCTCACAGTGGCCACTTTATTAGGAACCTCCTGTATCTAATACAGTGGTCACTGACTTATGTTCATGTTCCTCTAATTCTGTAGCCAATCCACTTGAAGGTTTAACATGTGAATTCAGAGATGCTCTTCTGCACATCACTGTTAGAACCATAGAACCATGTTGATGCAGTGTCCAATCAAGAACCTATCAAGCTCTGCTTTAAATACACCCAGTGACCTGGCTTCCACAACTTCCTGTGGTAATAAATTCCACAAATTCACCACATCCCGGCGTAAGAAATTTCTCTGCATCTGTTTCAAATGGACACCCTCCATCCTGAGGCTGTGTCCTCTTGTCCAGGACTCTTGTCAATGTGACATCCTTTCCACATCTACTGGCCTTTCAACATTCAAAATTTTTCAATGAGATTCCTTCTCATCCTTCTTAATTCCACCAAGTACAGACCCAGAGCTATCAAATGTTCCTTGTATGATAACTCTAATTCCCAGAACTGTCCTTGTGAATAATCTCTGAACCCTCTCATCAGTTTGGCCTTCACTGTCAGCACATCTTTTCTTAGATGAGGGGCCCAAAACTTTTCATAATACTCAATGTGTGGCTTCACCAGTGCCTTATAAAGGCTCAGCATCACAGCCCTGCTCTTGTATTCTAGATTTCTTGAAATGAATGCTAACCTTGTATTTACCTTCCTCTCCACCAACTCTACCTGCAAGTTAACCTTCTGGGTGTTTTGTACAAGGACTCCCAAGTCCCTCTGCACCTCAGATTCCTGGATTTTCTCCCCATTTGAGAAAATAGTCTGCACATTTATTTCTACCACCAAAGTACATGACCATGCATTTTTCAACATTGTATTTCATTTGCCACTCTCATGCCCATTCTCCTAACCTTTCTAAGTCCTTCTGCATCCTACTTGTTTCCTCAACACTACCTGCCCCTCCACCAATCTTTATATCATCTGCAAAACTGGCAACAAAGCCATCTGTTCCATCATCTCAGTCATTGATATACAGCAAAAGAATCAGTCCCAACACCAGCCCCTGCAGAACACCACTAGTCACTGGCAGCCAATCAGAAAAGGATCCTGTTATTCCCACTCACTGCCTACCAACCAGCCAATGTTCTAACCACGTTAGTAACTTTCCTGTAATGCAATTGGCTCTTAACTTGGTAAGCAGCCTCATATATGGCACCTTGTCAAAGGCCTTCTGAAAGCCCAAATATACAGTATCTACTACATCCCCTTTATCTATCCTATTTGTAATCTCCTCAAAGAATTCCAACAGGTTCATCAGACAAGATTTTCCTTTAAAGAGACCATGCTGACTTTGTCCCATCTTGTCTTGTGTCACAAAGTACTCCATAACTTCATCCCCAACAATTGACTCCAACATCTTCCCAACCACTGAGGTCAGGCTCACTGGTCTATAATTTCCTTTCCGCTGCCTTCCTTCTTTCTTAAAGAGTGGCATGAAAATTGCAATTTTCCATTCCTCTAGCACCATGCCAGAGTCTAATGATATTTTCATAGATTGTTACTAAAGCATCCAGAATCTCTACCGCTACATCTTTCAGAACCCTAGGATGCAGTTCATCTGGTCCAGTGATTTAGGTACACTTAGATCTTTCATCTTTTTGCACACCTTCTCCATTGTATAGTAACCGCACTCACTTCTTTTCCCTCACACCCTTCAACATCTGGCACACTAGTGTCTTCCACAGTGAAGATTGATGCAAAAATCAGTCTTTTAGTTTATCTGCCATCCCCCTGTTATTATTTCTCTGGCCTCATTTTCTAGCAGTCCTATATCCACTCTCATTCCTCTTTTTTTTCCCACATACTTGAAAAACCTATTACTATCCACTTTGAAGTATCAAGCATACACATCAACCTCCCTCCTACCCATTTCAGCAAAAAGCATCAATGCCCACCACCCACCAAGCAAACAGCAAAGCACCCAAAGAGAGACCATGACCTAAAGTCAACAAAAACTATTGTTCACCCAACAGTTAGACTTACCAAAGCGTCTCTCTCTCTCTCTTTCTCTCTCACTAAAGAGGAAGAGAGATACATCACCCATTTTCACAGCGAAAGAGGAGACTGACAGTCGTTGTTATTATGTTACAGACTGCTACGTCACTGTTTATGAGATTTTGATTCGAGCATTGGAAGCAAACTCTCCCCACCATAGAGAGAGTGTGACTGCTCAACTACAGAGATCCCCGTACATACACCCACTGCAGCAAAATCCCGATGTTCCATCTCCCACAACGCCTCAGTCGGCAATAACAGCCTGGGACCGGTCATCCACAGGGCCGCACACCTGGAGAATGTCAGAAAATGGTCAGCTGCTGAGCTCCAGGAACAGGAACTCAACCACCGAAAAAAGAAAACCACAGTTTGAGTGCCACTCGCAGACCAGGACCTTGATAGAATCCCAACTGTCTTGAAAAGGAAAGTAAAAGAGACATTAAAGAGAGGAATTTAAGCTGTTTCTGCAGATGAGCTCGAAGAGGCAGTTACTTGGCACCATCTTAACTCCACCTACCAAGGGCTGAATGAAGCTACCACAGGAGAAATACATTCTCAATGTGACAACTTGATCAGGAAATCATCCGATGTGAGGTGTCCCTGAGGAAAAGGCGGTCCATGCCCATAGCAGATGGTCCATGTGAGCAGTTCGTGTACAATTGTCACGTGACCTGGCAATATCAGGATGAGGGGCTGATCACAGATGAAGTAAGTCTAAATGGCACCAGAATTTTCAGAACACCAATGGCTTGCAACAAGTTGTAAAGTAAAAGGCTTTGCTCGAGGTATTGTAATGAGGTGATATCGAGTCTGGTATAGATGTTACCTGCAGAGGGGATGTGATTGCTCAAGTGCTCATAAAAAGCTCTGTCCCCACAAGGCTGTCAGTCCTTACAGAGTTACTGAATAGTCAAACTAAAACTGAGTGAGCAGTTTGCTTGAAGAGAGAAACTCATTTCAACATGGAATCAGTTCCAATTCTTTGAACAGCTTTTGAAATATTTTAGGCCAGTCCTGGGCTTATTAAAATCATCCCTGTGTAATCTAGCCCATATACAACAGTATAGGCTGAAGGCAGTCATGTCAGTTGAAAACCTCAGAGGTGATGGATAAAGGGATGGTCAGAAAACATAATTCCATGAATTAAAAAATAATAATAGGAATAAAGAAAGATCTGTGCGTGACCGTGGAAACAAAAACACATGCATAGAAAACAAAGAAAGACAAAGCTAGGATTGTTGCTACTGATTCATGAAATCTGCTAATATACTGAATACAACATATAATTGTACTTACTGTATTTAATCATAGATATTATTAGCCTCTGAGCTGTGGATTGTTTTACAAGGTGACATTCAGAAGATGATTCAGAATATGAAACACTATGCTCTGAAAATTATTTTGAAGAAACTAACGTAGAACAAATTATCAACCAGTTATTTACACTAATTTCTCACTAATCCCATTTTTTATTTTCCCCATACTTCATTTAACTCTCCCCAGAGTTACTGTTCATCAACACCAGGGACAATTCACAGTGACCCATTACCAGCATGCATATTCTTGGAATATAGGAGGAAACCAGCTCCTGGGGAAAAACAAGCAGAATGTACAAACTCCATACAAATAGTACCTGAAGTCAGGATTGCACTTGGTTCTCGGGTGTTGTGACACAATGGCTCCACTGGCTGTTCTGGTGTGTTGCTTTATTTATGATTGAATACTGAAATGAATAGTTAACCAACTGCATCATTTAACATCCATATTTGATGGATTTGATGGAATTTTAAATGGAAGCAATTCAATGTTTGTAAGAGTAACTTGACACTGTGTGTACTAACTGCCACATCTTTCATATATATTATTGTACGAGGTCCTGATTGTTAGCTGAGGATTAGATCTTTCAATAAAGGATAAACACAAAAAATTCTGCAAATGCTGGAAATCCAAAACCACACGCACACACATGCGCTACAGGAACTTAGCCGGTCAGGCAGCTTCTATGGAAATGACCAAGTGGTCATTATTTCAAGCTGAGGCTTTCTTAGTTCCAAAGAAGAGTCTCGTCCTGAAGAGTCGACTGATTATTCATTTCTATGGATGCTGCTTGACCTGCTGAGTTCCTCCAGCATTTTGTGTAGGTTGCTTTAAATAACAGATATTCTTTTTATTACCTCTGTATATTTACTTAACCTATCAGCACTATAAAAGAACCTATGGAATCTGCATCGTGAATGGCCTTTTTAAATAGTGTTGGAAAGGGACCCTTTCTTGGCTCTGCCAATTATTTGACTATAGCCCAATAACAGGTGTCACCTGCAGGGGAAAATATCAAAATAGTAAGGCTGCTGTCATTTCAACTTGTCACACTGTTTGATCTGTCTGGTTTAAATATCAATCTTAGCTTTGAGATCTTCATCAGTGTGGCATTCAGTGTGATTCCATGTCTATGCTTGCATTGTACTTACTTTTTATTTGCAGTTATTTTGTAAATAACACTATTCTTTGCATTTCTGGTTAGATGCTAACTGCATTTCATTGGCTTTGTATCTGTACTCGGCACAATGACAATAAAGTTGAATCTAATCTAATCTACTTCAAATACAGTCAGCATAAGTATCCTCCCAGAACTGTGCTTCAGATTCGAATGTTGTCCTGCTTTCGCATACTTCCTAGAAAGCTTTTCAACCATGCACTCAATGTGCCGGTGCAAAAATAATCTGCTGGACGAACTCAGCAGGCCAAACAGCATCTGTGGAGACAAAGGGTTTGTTGACATTTCAGGTTCTGCATTAAGGACTAGTTATGAGGTGAGAGGAACGAGTTTCAAAGAGGATTTCAGTGGAAAGTTTTTACACAATGATTGATATCTAGAACTCAAGAACTCACTGTCAAAGGAGAAGATAATGTCAGATACTTCCACTATATTTAAGAGATGTAAACACAAAGTGCACTGCAGATGCTGTGGTCAAATCAAGACGTACAAAAAAGATGGATGGACTCAGCAGGTGAGGCAGTACCCATTGAAAGATGTATTCAAGAGATGATTGGACAGTGTTATGTATTAGAACTATATACAATGCTAGTTTTCTCTGTATTTTTTTTTAAATTTCTAGCTCCAAATTCTCTCTTATCTTGGGATTATAGATTGTGGTGTAGGTTTATTGCCTTGAGGCTCATGTATAAACATTGCTATGTATATCCATTATCTTGCTGGGCTGTAATTACCTTAATACGCTGCATCATGTGGTTAACTTTGCAAAGTTGTATACACCGTGCTTCAGTTTAGCTTGCTGGTGTGTCCCCTTTATATTATTCTCAACAGTATGGTTACAAGAAGAATCCCACACTGGCAAAAGGAATGGATACCTATTGTCACAAGAAGAGTCTTTCAAGAGTGAAATAGGAGACAGCATATGCAAAAATGAATGAAGATGAAATGTCACCAATAGCACGTACAGTACATTAGGGAAATCAATAATTACTGTATAGCAGAATGCAAAAAGTGTTTAGTATTTACTGCAATTGATTGGACGTTTTCTTCAAAACCTGCATTATTGTAGAAGTAACAGGCAAAAATTCTAAAGAACAAAATGCAGAGATCTGTGTTTGAAAGAATCTCTTATTCTGAGAGGAAACTGGCTTGAGCATAGACGTTACCAACCACCATGTTGGTATCTGATTGATGGCACAGACAAAAATATAAAATCTCACACTGAATATTAATAATTACATTGTCAGTTTAAAGAGTCCCAGCAAAATGTTGTAATGTTGAGCATTTTTGGCCTGGTGTCGAGGGACAGATCAGAGTCTGGATCAGCTAACGACCTAATACACACCAACCTCTTTAATACTCCAGATGTTACATTTGCAAAAGTGAATAAGATTACAATTTCAAGAATGAGAGATATTTTCAGTCAGTTTAAGATGCAGACATAAGAACAAGTAATCTTACAGGTGCAGCAATTGCAGCATTAAATGGCTTAGAATCATAGAACACAGAAATGGTGCCTTGCCTATCTACATTAATCTCACTTGCTCACACTGTTCTGTGCTTTGACTATTTAAGTGTCTGTCTAACTTTCTCTTAAACATAATGATTGTATCTGACTTACTACTTTCTTTAGCACAAGCTCCTGATACCAACTCCTCTCTTTGTACAAAAACTTCCTCTCAAATGCTCTTTAAGACTCTGCTCACTCACATTAAACCTGCCTTTTTAATAACTCCATGTGAAAAATATTCTGATAATCTACTGTATATTTATGCTTCTTATAATTTTAATTACCCCTACTAGCTCATTCCGGAGACTCCTTCACTGCAATCTGCCCTTAACTAAATTTCTCCAAGGAAAGACCTTGGTGAATCTTCTCTCCACTCTCTCCAATACAACCATAACCATTGCAGAAATCAGAACCATGCACAATTCTCCAGGTGCAGTATAACCAGTATTTTGTAGAGTTTTAAGACAAGCTCTCAGCTCTATGTCCTGATCTAAGAAGGTACGTTTGTTACCACCCTAACTATCTCTGTTGCCATGTTCACGGAACTGTGGACTGAAACAAGGTCTCCTTTTCATCAACTTGGGGCCTTGCCATTTACAGTATATTTCCTGCCCTTTATTGACTTTCATCAATGCATTTCTCAGGATTAAATTCCACCTGACACTGTTCAATCCACATTTCTGCTGCAGCTTTAGAGAACTTTCTTTGCTTTCCATGCAACCAACAATTTTAGTGTTATCTGCAAACTTACCAATCATAACTTTCATATTCACCTCCAAGTTGTGGGTATATATCACCAACAAATGTGCCAACACCAATCCTCATGGTGCACCACTGGTTACAAACTTACAATCAAAAAGGATTACTGAAGCACCATCAATAATTCGGAGACGTGGGTTAAGGAGTCTTTTATTGGCTGGAAGAAAGCACAAGCAGCAATTGACCATCACACATCCTGGAGACTGAGGAAGGGTCTGTGCCTCCAATCGCCTTTATACCGGGGCCTGTGAGAGAAGCCACAGGAGCAGTCAGCGGGGTGGGGGGGGGGGGGGGGGCGTGTCTAGACAGGTATATGTTGTTCACCACAATTACCTGCACTGCTACCCACTGGCCTACAGGTCAATCTCTTAAACAAAGGAACACCATTAATTATTCTCACATCTTCTGAAACCACACACTTTGACAAAAGGGGATGTAAAAATCTCTGCTAGAGCCCTTTTCCAATCTCCTCGTGGTCCTAGTCATCTTCACAACTTGATCACAGGAGAGCCAAAGTCAGATTCAGTAGGACTCAAAAGGCAGGAGACCTATGGATAACATGATTGCAAGTTTGGGAAACCCTACTTTCAGCGTCAGGGAAAATTGCACAATTTTAATTTGACCATTTAGAACAGTCCATTACTAAAACTGCAATGTGATAGGACAAATTTGTGAAAGTAGGTAGAATACATACTCATAGGTATGAACCTGGATTTCTTGGTAGCATAGATATAATTAGGCAAAATATAACAAGAACGTTGGCTTTTATTATCACAGAAGCAAATGAAAACATTCAAAAATGCATGTTAGATGTTCTTTTGTCAAATATTGTGAAAGAAGAGGACTACAGTAATGTAAAACTACCATCAGTACAAATGGTCAGCATATGATGATAAACACTGATACTGCAATTGATTGCAAAACAACATTATTCCTGATGTCCCACTGGAACTGATGAGACTAGTGAAATGAAGTTGAAAGCAAACAGGTGCCTCTAAAGAGAAGACAACCCAAAATGTGTCCTGAAGTTAGTGTCTACGAGTACCCATGTCCTTGAATGTAATTAGACTTACAAGATCAAACTGCTAACTTGATAGTGTATTAATTATTCCTCTCAATATTTTTGATCGATCTGCACAGTATTATTTATCATTTCTTTTCAAGGTTAAGAAATCCAGGGTGAATATTATTTTGTAACTAATTTTTCTAGCTATTTGTTAAAGGCTGTTGGATTGCTTTTGCTTTAAAAGGATTTTTCATATGGTTACCTTAAATGCATATGTCTTGCTTCAATTCCAGTTAGATAGTTAACTTCCACAAGGTTGTGGAAGGTTGTCCTTTTGCAGCTTTATGAGGGTTTATGATACTCCTCAGTGCAGTTATAAGCAGAACCTACCATAGATTAAGGGAAGATTTGCCAGTCTCCATGATTCTTTGTTCACAAGATTCAGTCCCCATTTGCTTCCTTCCACACCAGTCTTTGACTAAAGTGTGAAAAGGTAATGGTATGGTTTATTATTGTCACATGTACCACGATACAGTGAAACGCTTTTCTTGCATTAAATCATTACACAGTGCATTGAATTAGACCAACGTAAAACAACAATTGTCCAGAATTAAGTATAAAGGTTACAGAGAAAGTGCATTGCAAGTAAGAATAAAGTGCAAGATCAAAATGAGGTAGATTGTGAGGTTAAGAGTCCATGTTATATTACAGGGGTCGATTCAAGAGATTGATAATGGGGGGGGGGGGGGTAAAAGCTGTTCTTGATCCAGGTGGTACGTGATTTCCGGCTTTTGTATCTTCTGCCAGATGGAAAGGGGAGAAGGGATAATGTCTGGGATGGGTGAGGTCTTTGATTATGCTGACTGTTTTACTGAGACAATGAGAAGTATAGACAGAGTCCATACAGGCAAGGTCAGTTTCACAACCACAGATTTGGCAGCGCAGCAGATATGGCAATTGTGAATGTGAATGTGTCAGTTAATTATTATTTCATTGTGATGGTATTTAACTCCGGTCTTTTTGTTGCAGTGCTTGACGAGACTTGAGCCAAGTTTCGTTGCCTGCTTGCATTTGGCCTCGCCTGAGAAATTGGACTGTCGAGTCAACTGACTCCGAAGACTAATTGTATTTGTTTCATATTTAGTGATTCCTTTCAGCTGCAATGTTGGCTTCATTTTCCATTTGAAAGTTTTAGTTAACGGCTCTGTTAATAATTTTCTTATCCCTCTAACTCTGTTCGTATTAAAGTCTGAACTATCGACCCGCTTCAGTATCTCTAGCTCAACACTTGGGTCATATCCAAACACAGTGACATACTGTTATGTGCTCAAGTTGTGCCCACAGCTATCTGCAGTTTCTTGTGGTCGCATGCAGAGTTGCTGCCATTGCGCATCCATATAGAATGCTTTCTATGATATATCAATAAAAGTTGGCAAGGGTCAGTGGGGACATGCCAAATTTATTTAATCTCATAAGGAAGCAAAGTTGTTGGAGAGGTTTCTTGGCTGTGACATCTATGTGACTGGACCAGGAAAATTTATTGATGCTCACTTCTAGGAACGTGAAACTCACAAACATTTGAACCCTCAACACCATCAACATAGACAGGAGCATGAGCATTAAAGCTGGCTGAGATATTTGACATTTCACAGAACTTTCAGGTATTTTAATCAATAAACCACCATCCATAACAGTATTTTTTCAAGCTACCGTCCCGTAAGGAATACAAACTTCAACTCATCGTCATTTATCTCAAGTTATTGAAATTCTTGTCAACACTTTGCACCTTCACGTTTGGCCTACAGGTGATAAGTCAGAAATAAACCACTTCCCTTCATCTGCAGATTATTAAGGTTTACTGCTTTTCTTTCTGCTCATCAGAAATCTGAGGAACTCACTGAGAGTAGAAATTTCACAGCAAAAGTATTATTTACATAAAACAGGGAAGTGACAAAGCACTGGGGTGGGAGTGGGGGAAATTCTAACTATGAATCATCTGCTGTATTTGCTCACAATAAAATTTAGCCGGTGTGAAGATGATATCTGCAAGGCAGCACATGTTTTGCAGTGATTTTATATTCACTTGAAATTAAGTCTTCTGGGAAAACACTTAATTGCATTTATTCAATTTAAAATGATTTAAGCCTTTTCTATTGACTCAAGTAGAGAAAACCAACTGAATGTAATCATTTGAGAACTAGATTTCAAATACTGGCAGTACTATAAAATCATTTCAAGTTCTGGCAAAACTCAATTTGTATTTTCTGAACTTCTCACCAAACTACATCTTCCTTTGTGGTTCAGTTAGGTGTGGATGAAAGCTATAATCTGAAAGGATTAAGAATTAGAAACAGGACTAGACGACTTAACCCTGCTTCACTTCACAATGAAATCACGGTTGAATGTTTTCCTTGGCGCAATTTTCCTGTGATAATCATCTCTTACTGATTCTTTTAATATGCAAGAACATCTGTAAATACCTACCTTGAATAATATCAGCAACCAATTGTGACCCCAGTTCTTGAAACCACAGCCAATGGAAACACCGTCACTGGACTTGCATTGTCAAGCTCCATAATACTTCTGTGCTCTTCTATTTCTTTGCATTTTATCATCACGGCACCCTTCTATAACTCTAACACATTGCTCTGCATTCTGTGATTGCTTTCCCTGGTATAATCTCAATGCTTTGATGAGATGAATGGTCAGTACGAATGGCATGCAAAACAAAATTCTTCACTGTACTCCAGTACATGTGAAAATATATATATTTAAAAATCAATTTACATTCTTTTAAATACAAAGGAGTATAGGCCTGGTCTGCTTAACTTCTCTTCACACAACAAACTAACTATCCCTGAAATCAATCCAATGAATCTTTGCTATAGTCCGTCCATTGCAAGTTTATCCTTCTTTATGCAAGGTAACCAGACAATAAACAATGTTCCAGATGCAGTCTCTGCAGCCATGATTACACCAAGGCTTTTCTGAGTTTAAATTTATTTAAGTCCTTTTGCAATATACAGCAACAGACTAATTGCTTTCATAATTCCTTTCCATACCTTCATATTAACTTTATAAAAATTTATATGCATTGAACTCTGAATTCTCCCTCAGAACACATTTTGAATTCTCACATTTTTAAAAGAAAAGCAATTTTACATTTTTATCATAACAAATGAACGGCCTCACATTTTTGTGCAATGTTACATTACGTACCTACTCATTCACTTGACCTATTCTTCCTTGAAATTCTCTATCTTTTTCAAAGCCAAAACTTACAATATCATATCATCAGCTAATCTTGATTATATTGCACATGATCTGCTCATCCAATATTCTCCAAATAAACTTGAATTGCTTATTGATATTTAACAACAGGATTAAGTCTCTTTATTATCATTTCAACCATAAACTGCTGGTACCGTACACAGTAAAAATGAAACAACGTTCTTCCAGGACCCTGGTGCTACATGAAACAACACAAATCTACATAGGACCACATAAAGTGCTCAAAACAGTGCAGAGCAGTACAATAATTAATAAACAAGACATTAGGCACAGTAAAGGACAAATTTCAATATAATAATAAATGATGTAGATGTCAGTCTAGACTGAGTATTGAGGAGTCTGATGACTTGGGGGAAGAAACTGTTGCACAGTCTGGTCGTGAGAGCCCGAATGCTTCTGTATCTTTTGCCAGACGGCAGGAGAGAGAAGAGTTTATATGAGGGGAGTGTGGGGTCCTTCACAATGCTGTTAGCTTTGTGGATGCAGCGTGTAGTGTAAATGTAATGGCGGGAAGAGAGACCCCGATGATCTCAGCTGACCTCACTATCTGCTGCAGAGTCTTGCGATCCGAGATGGTGCAATTTCCAAACCAGGCAGTGACACAGCTTCTCAAGATGCTCTCAATATAACCCCTGTAGAATGTGATGAGGATGGGGAGTGGGTGATGGACTTTTCTCAGCCTTTGCAGTAAGTAGAGATGCTGCTAGACTTTCTTGACTATAGAGCTGGTGCTGAGGAACAAGATGAGATTCTCCTCCAGGCGAACACCAAAAAATTTGGTGCTCCTAATGATCTCAACGGAGGAGCCGTCAATGTTCAGCGGAGAGTGGTCACTCTGTGCTCTCCTGAAGTCAACAACCATCTCTTTTCTTTTGTTCACATTCAGAGACAGGTTGTGGGCCCTGCACCAGTCCATTAGCCACTGTACCTCCTCTCCATAAGCTGACTCGTCGTACTTGCTGATGAGACCCACCATTGTCTTGTCATCGGCAAACTTGAATGATGTGGTTCGAGCTGTGTATTGCTGCACAGTCGTGGGTCAGCAGAGTGAACAGCAGTGGACTGAGCACACAGCCCTGGGGGGCCCCCCATGCTCAGTGTGATGGTGTTGGAGATGCTGCTCCCGATCTGGACTGACTGAGGTCTCCCAGTCAGGAAGTCTAGGATCCAGTTGCAGAGGGAGGTGTTCAGGCCCAACAGTTGCAGGTTTCCAATCAGGTGCTGAGAAATGATTGTGTTGAATGCTCAACTATGAATAGCATTTGAACATACGTGTCCTTTTTGTCCAGGTGGGTTAGGGCCACGTGGGGGGTGATGGCAATGGTGTCGTCTGTTGAGCAGTTGGGATGTTACGCAGACTGCAAGGGGTCCAGTGAGGGGGGCAGCAGGGTCTTGACGAGCCTCTCGAAATACTTCATGAAGATGGATGGGAGTGCAATGGGACGGTAGTCGTTGAGGCAGGACACTGAAGACTTCTTCTGCACGGGGCAATGTGGAGGCCTTGAAGCACATTGGAATGACGGCGCTGCTCACGGAGATATTGAAGATGTCAGTGAGAAGATCTACTAGCTGGTCTGCACACCCTCTGAGCACTCTGCCAGGAATATTGTCTGATCCAGCAGCCTTCCGTGGGTTGACCCTGCACAGGGTTCTCCTCACATTGGCCACGGTGAGACACAGCACCTGGTCATGGGGAGGAGTGGTGTTCCTCGCCACATCATTTTCCACCTCGAAACATGCGTAGAAGTTGTTCAACACATCTGGGAGGGAGGCATCACCTGCACAGGCAGGTGTTGTTGTCCTGTAGTTGATGTCCTGAATGCCCTTCCACATGTGCCGTGAGTCACCGCTGTCCTTGAAGTTGCTGTGGATTCGCTGGGCGTGTGCGTGCTTTGTCTCCCTGATGGCCCGGGACAGTTTGGCCCTCGCTGTTGTTAGGGCTGCCTTGTTGCCTGCTCTGAATGTGGAGTCGTGGGTCCTCAGCAGCGCACACACCTCCGTGGTCATTCATGGCTTCTAGTTAAAGAATGTACTAATGGCCTTGGACACAGCAACTCAAGATCAAGGAACAGCACAAAGATATTAATTCCAGCTCCCAGTTCAATCTCCTGAAATGTAGCTGGACCATAATATCAGAAGAAAACGGTGCCACTTCAGTGCATCAGGTTAAATTTATTCATTTCAAAATGCGCTCCAGTGCCCATATTGTTACTGCTTTACATTGTGCCCTTTGAATGCAACATGAAAGTTCAAAATAACTTTTCTTAAATAATTTTAAACAACACTTAGGAAGTTTGAGTCATCTAGTTCAAATTGTTTCACTTGATTGGTTCCCCATTCACCCTCCTAAAAATTCTCAACCTCCACCATGGCTCAATTTGTTCTGTTACTTGCCAAGGGCACTTCTAACATTTTGACTAACACCTCTCAAATCTACAAATCCACCAAGGACCTGACAGCAGGCAGAGGGGAATGCTAACTGCTACAGGTTTCCTCCAGGTCACACACTATTTAACTTTAGAAATATATGGGTGTTGCTGATTCTAAACCTTAAAACTTCCCACAAAACAGCATTATGAGTACCCTCATCGGAACAGCTACACAAGTTGAAGAAGTTGACTCACCACTACTTTTCAAGAATAGGCATTAATTGCTGGCCTTACTTCACCTCTGAATTAAGCATTTTAAAAAAACTAGGTGATTTGGCACATAAAAGAAATCTAGATGCTGAGCATGGAGATAAATATATTAGCTTTGTAATGGAAAAAAAAAACTGGTATAGTGACTACTGATCCAAGAGATTATTGTTTGGAGATATTTCTGATGCAAAAATTTGCAATCATGCTAAGACAATCAAACAGTGAATATAGGAAGACAGTGAGATGGAGGATAAATGCATGGCTGAGGGATTGGAGCAGGGTGCAGGGATTCAGAATTCTGGATCATTGGGACATCTTTTGGGGCAGGAGTGATGATAGAGATCTAGAAGATTATTAGCCTAGTAGGAAGGAACTTAAGAATGAAATTAGGAGAGCCAGAAGGGGCCATGGGAAGACTTTGGTGAACAGGATTTGGAAAACCCCCAAGGCATTCTACAAGTATTTGAAGAACAAGAGGACAAGACATGAGAGAATAGGACCAATCAAGTGTGACAGGGGAAACGTGTGTATGGACCAGGAGAGAGCGGAGATACTTAAGGAATACTTTGCTTCAGTATTCACTAAAGGATCTTGGTGACTGTATGAATGATTTACAGTGGACTGAAACACTCGAGTATATAGACATTAGGAAAAAGAATGAGCTGGAGCTTTTGGAAAGTATCAAGTTGGATAAGTCACCAGGACTGGACGAGGTATAGCTCAGGCTACTGTGGGAAGCAAGGGAAGAGATTGCCTAGCATCTGGCAATGATCCTTGCATCATCAATGGGGACAGGAGAGGTTCCGGAGGATTGGAGGATTGCAGATGTTGTTCCTTTATTCAGGAAAGGGAGTAGAGATAGCCCAGGAAATTATAGGCCAGTGAGTCTTACTACTGTGGTTGGTAAGTTGATGGAGAAGATCCTGAGATGCAGGGTTTATGAACATTTGGAGAGGTAAAATACATTTAGGAATAGCCAGCCTGGCTTTGTGAAAGGCAGATCATGACTTACGAGCCTGATTGAAATTTTTTTGAGGATGTGACTAAATGCATTGATGAAGGAAGAGCAGGAGATGTAGTGGACATGAATTTCAGGAAGGCATTTGATAAGGTACCCCATGTGAGGCTTATTGAAAAAGTAAGGAGGCCTTGGATCCAAGGGGACCTTGCTTTGTGGATCCACAATTGACTTCCCCACAGAAGACATTGGTTGTAGATGGGTCATACTTTGCATGGAGGTTGGTGACCATTGTTGTGCCTCAGGGATGTTCTGGGACCCCTACTCTTCATGATTTTTTAATAAATGACCTGGTTGAGGAAGTGGAGGGATGTGTGAGTAAATTTACTGATGACAAAGGTTGGTGGTGTTGTGGATAGTGTGGAGGACTGAAGAGGTTACAGGGGACATTGGTGGGATGCAAAACTGGGCTGAGAAGTGGCAGATGGAATTCAACCCAGTTAAGTATGAGGTGGTTCATTTTGGCAGGTGAAATATGATGGAAGAATGTTGTATTAATGATAAGACTCTTGGCAGTGTGGAGGTACAGAGGGATGTTGGGGTCTGAGTCCATAGGACACTCAAAACTGCTGTGTATGTTGACTGTGTGGTTAAGGAGGTGTACATTACCCATTGGCCTTCATTAACTGTGGGATTGAGTTCAAGATCTGAGAGGTAATGTTAGATCATAAGATATAGGAGCAGGAGGTGGCTATTTGGCTCATCAAGCCTGCTCTAGCATTCAACCATTGGTTGATCTAATTCTTCCAGTCATCATCACTCCTCTGCTTTCACCCCATACCCTTTGATGCCCTGGCTAATCAAGAGCCTATCTATCTCTGCCTTAAATACACCCAATGACTTGGCCTCCACAGCTGCTCATGGCAACATATTCCACCTTCTGACTAAACTAATTTCTCCTCATTTCAGTTCTAAGTGGATGTGCTTCAATCCTGAAGTTGTGCCCTGTTGTCCTAGAATCCTCTACCATGGAAAATAACTTTGCCATATCTATCTGTTTAACGTTAACATGTTACAGCTGTATAGAACCCTGGTCAGACTCCACTTGAAGAACTGTGCTCACTTCTAGTCACCTCCCTACAGGAAGGATGTGGAAACTATAGAAGGGGTACAGAGGAGATTTACAAGGATGATGTCTGGATTAGAGAGTATGCCTTGTGAGAATAGGTTGTGTGAACTTGGCCTTTTCTCCTTGGAGCAACAGAGGATGAGAGGTGACCTGAGAGATGCATACAGGATGATGAGAGGCATTGATTGTGTGGAATAGTCAGAGGCTTTTTCCCCCAGGGCTGAAATGACTAACATGAGAGGGCCCAGTCTTACAGTTTGGAAGTAGGTACAGAGGGGATGTCAGGAATAGAGGGCTATGGGTAAGCCTAGTAATTTCTAAGGTAGGGACATGCTCGGCACAACTTTGTGGGCTGAAGGGCCTGTATTGTGCTATAGGTTTTCTAAGTTTCTATGTAAGTAAAAGTGGTGAGTGTGTGGAATGGGCTGCCGGCATCTGTTGTGGATGCAGATATAATAGGGTCTTTTAAGAGTCTCCTGGATAGGTACATGAAGCTTAGAAAAAATAGAGGGCTATGGGTAAGCCGAGGTAATTTCTAAAGTACATACATGTTCAGCACAGCATTGTGGGCCAAAGGACATGTATTGTGCTGTAAATATTTTATGTTCCTGATCTACAACTTCTTTGAGAGGTGAATCCAGGAAAGAGGAAGTTGTAATTGCTTTATAGGGTTTCTCAATGAAGATTTATCAGAAGGTGGTGGTGCAGTACAGTGGGTCCTGAGACAGCTGTGGCAAAAGTGTATACAATAACCAGGATGATTGCCCTCATCCGGATGAGCACCTCCATGTGTGGCTGTAAAGCATTTTCCTCGTGACTATGTGGGTTTCCTCTGGGTGCTCCAGTTTCCTCTAATAGTTCAAAGACATACCAGTTGGTAGGTTAAGTTGGTCATGGTAAATTGTCCTATGATTTGGCTAAGATTAATTTGGGGACTTGTTGGTTGCCATGGCTCAAAGGGCTGGAGGGGTCTATTCTGTGCTGTGTCTCAGTAAATAGACAGACAAGCAGGCTGTGTGCAGTACCAAATTAAGTGGGCACCAAATGTCACGATGTGCTGATGTTCTATCTTTCCCTGTTGTTGCAGATGAATAGGTCTGGGCCCCGTGCTGTGTAAAATGCACTCAGGTGAATGATGCAGCACTGTCTGTCCTTTGTGGAATAGTTCTTCCAAACACCTTTAACCACATGTCCTTCAGGCAGAAGTCAGTATGGATGGTGCTGCAAACACTGATGAACAGGGAATCCATGGAGCCTGTAGGGTGGTTTCCCGAGTAAACTGCCTGTATCATCTGGCAGAATGCCTCATCACCGGAACTCACCAGCAAAGCACCAAGAGCTCGCTTGGCTAGTGGTGAGAGGGGCCTATACAATTAAATCCTTCTTACAGCTGGCCCATCATCTGCAACTCATGGATTGTTCTAGGTGGCTGCAGGTTTGCTAAGAGGCTGTGGAGAAGGATGTTTTGGTTCAACTCTGGCATCTATGAGCTTCACCAAGAGGCTCTAACTGAGACAGACATCTAGTGCTCCGGAAAGTTTTCATCTCAGTGAAGGATGCCTTTCGGTCAGACTAAATCTTGCTGCTCTTCTTGTACAGTGTGAGTCTGTAAAGGTATGTTGTTGACTGGCTGCAGGAGTGCATATCGAAACTTGGTGCAGTCAATGCTACAGCTCAGTGTGAAGTCCCACAATCCAAGCTTCTTCCACTACAGGAGGGGATAATTCAGGTAGGGAAACCCATAAAATATTAAAATGGTGTATTACTCTAGAGGGCACTAGCAAAAGTGGTGCCATGGTTTTAAAATAAAAATTAGCACTACTGAATGTAATTGTTATAACTGTGATTGAAGTCACTGGAGAGACATTGAAGTTGGTGATATAGAAGTAATTATTCATCGCAACAAGCAGGCCATCATTCTGAATAAACACAAGGAAAGCTGCAGATGCTGGAAATCAAGCAACACACACAAAATGCTGGTGGAACACAGCAGGCCAGGCAGCATCTATAGAGAGAAGCACTGTCAACATTTCAGGCCGAGACCCTTCATCAGGACCCTGAGACTCTGAGTCCTGACGAAGGGTCTCAGCCCGAAATGTCGACAGTGTTTCTCCCTGTAGATGCTGCCTGGCCTGTTGTGTTCCACCAGCATTTTGTGTGTGTTGTTGTTGTCATCATCATTCTGAATACTCTCTTGGTAGAGTCTCACATTCTGGATACTCTCTTGGTAGAGGTTCACAAATTCAAGGAACATCACATTTTTGATCAATGGTTAACAGTTGGTGATTCAATACAGCTTCAACAGTTACAATACTTCCAGTTGACAATGCTTATTATTACGTATCTATAGTGGGAGACACCTCAATGTTGAAATAGTTTTGCTAATTGCAAGTTTTCCTGAACTTATTTATATTAGTGCAAGTTACTTAGGCCAATTGTTGCCTAGATTACTGCAGGGCAATTAACCCCATTGTCTGATGCATTTGCAAACATCCCACAGTCACCACTTTGCAAACCACAGTAGCATAACGGTTAGTGCAATGCTATTACAGCTCAGGCACCGGAGTCTGGAGTTTATTCTGGTGTCCTCTTTAAGGAGTCTCTGTATGTCCTCCCTGTGGAATATGTGGGTTTTCCCTGGGTGCTCCAGTTTCCTCCCACAGTCCAAAGATGTAGCAGGTAGGTTAGTTGGTCATTGCAAATTATCCCATGAGGAGGTTAGGGTTAAATCAAGGTTGTTGGGATGGCACAACTTGAAGGCTCAGGAGGGACCTACTCCGTGCTGTATTGCTAAATAAGTAAACATCTCTCATTCTGTGGGTCAGTTCAACTTCAATTTACTATTTGCAATTTACAATAAGAATTGAAGACTAGTTCTTGCTCAAATTAATATCAGATATATTCACACAACTCCAGAATGCTCACTAACATACCCTCCTTTTGGTCCCTGGAAACAAATCTGTCCCAGGAAGGCTAAACTTTGAGGATCTAATTAAGTAGGGTAGTGAAAATGCTCTTCACTTTGGATCCCTTCCCCATTTACTAACCCATCATGTCCCTATGTGCATCTACATCAACTCTATCATCCCTAACTGGCTATCTACAAGTCCAAGCAGAGATGGCAATAAAATGTTCCAAAAATTTGTTCACATCCTCTTCTTGGATACTTCAGTCCTCTCAGTGTCAACCAGTCTTTGGAATGCAGCTTTGTCATTCATGTGCTTGTTACCTCCTTCCCTGTTGGCCCATTGCTGTATAAACTTCCTTATATTTGCCTCATTCAAGCCTCAGCAGTAACTATCAGTTACTCTGTGGGTACAGGGACAGTAAGGTAAATACATGAGGCTCACAGGCAACAGTTCTTATTGTAAATTGCATGAGAGTGGATTGTCAGAATAATCTGACAAGTCTCAGTCTCTGTGCAGGTTTGAGATGGTCTCTATTTGAATGGTTGTAATGACCTCACTCCAGTGGCACCCACTCTTGGATGGCCCTTTCGATTGCTGGCCCAAGAACCAAATGGGCCCAGCTCATTTGTGTTCACTCCCCATTCAGCTGGGGTGGCTGTCTTCTGAAACTGTGTGCAGTTTCTTCCCTCTTTCTCGAGCTACCTTGCCATCGAGGTTCTGGAACTTGCAGTCTCTGTCTTAACTCAGGTCCCTTCTCATCCATTTTCTCAATGTTTACATTTTGATCTTTTTGACTTTTGACTTTCCATTCTCTTTCATCTTCTGTCAGGTGTGGTCCAATGTGATGCAACAGGTTGGTGTTCATTATTTAGATTCTGTGCAAGGCATTATTAATGCCTCATCGGGTCTGCACACAGACATTAGTGTTGTTTGTCCGGAGCATCGCCTGTGGTCCTAACCACCTGGGAGTGAACTGTGTCTTTTCAGGCAGCTCGCTAACAACAACTTGGTCACCCAGCTGTGTGAGGATTATCTTCTCTCCGTCAGGCTTTTTCTGATCAGCAATATGTCACTGCTGTTTTCCTTAATCCCGCAGTGTTACCCTGGTTACAACGTCCTTCTCATCTCCATATATTACTGAATTGGCTTCAGTAGTTTCCTTCTCCACACTTGTGGTGTCTGTCACCTCACGTCTTTCTGTTGCTCTCTTTACCCTGTAATCTCACACTCATTCCTTTTCTGCTCTTTATTCTCCCCTTTCTGAAGTCTCTTTACTTGCTGCTCTCTCTGCAAGCAACTGCACTGCTTCTAACAATCCTTCACTGTGTTTGACCTCTACACTTGGGAACTCCTGCCATGATTCACACACACTGTCCTGTCTCCTGTCCCTGCTTGGGGCAGCCGTCTCTCTGTGGGCCATGTTTTAGACAAGACCAAAAGTCTACAAGATATAGGAGCAGAATTCAGCTATTTGACCCATCGAGCCTGCTCGGCCCATTTCATCATGGCTGATCCAGTCTTCCACTCAACCCCCATCTCCTGCCTTCCCCTAAATCCCTTCATGCCCTGACTAATCAAGAATCCATCACATTCATCCTTAAATATTCATAAAGAGTTGGCCTCCACAGCTACCTGTTGTAATGAATTTCACAGATTCACCTCTCTCTGGCTAAAGAAATTGCTCTTCATCCCCATTCTAAAAGGATGCCCCTCTATTCTGAGGCTGTCCCCTTTGGTCTTAGATTTACCCACCATAGGAAAGATCCTCTCCACATTCACTGTCAAGGCCTTTCATCATTTGACAGGTTTCAATAAGGTCACCCCTCATTCTTCTGAATCCAGTGAATACAGGACCAGCCATTAAATACTCTTTATATAATAAGCCATTGAACCCTGGAAACATCTTCGTGAACCTCCTGTAAACCCTCTCCAGTTTCAGCACATCCTTTCAAAGATAAGGAGCCCAAGACTGCTCACAATACTCCGTGAGGCTTCATCAGAGCTTTATAAAGCCTCAACATTATCTCCTTGCTTTTATATTCTAGTCCTCTTAAAATGAATGCTAACATTGCATTTGCCATCCTCACCAGACTTGACCTACAAATTAACCTTTAGGGAATCCTGCACAATGACTTCCAAATCCCTGTGCACCTCAGATTTTTATATTTCCTCTCCATTTTGAAAATATTCAACCCTTTCATTTCTACCAAGGTGCATGATCATGCACTTTCCCATCACTATGTTCCATCTGCGATTTCTCCTCATCTGTCTAAGTCCTTCTATAGCCTCCCTACTTCCTGAAAAACTACCTGCCCCTGCTCCTATCTTTATATTGTCTACAAGTTTTGCAACAAAGCCATCAATTCCATCATCCAAATCATTGACATAACGTAAAAAGAATTGGTCCTCATCACAGACCCCTTTGGAATACTCCTAGTCACCAGCAGCCAGCCAGAAAAGACTCCCTTTATTCCCACTTTGTCTCCTGCAAGTCAGCCACTGCTTTATCCATGCTAAAATCTTTCCTGTAATACCATGGGCTCATAGCTTGTTAAGCAGTCTCATGCGTGGCAGCTTGTCCAAGGTCTTCTGAAAATCCATGTACACAACATCAACAGACTCTCCTTTGTCCATCCTGCTTGTTATTTCTTCAAAGATTTCCAACAGATTCATCAGGCAAGATTTTCCCTTGAGACAGCTATGCCGACTATGCCCTATTTTATCAGGTGCCTCTAAGCACTCCAAATTTCCAGCTGTTGCTACTCTGCTGTCATCCCTTCCAGTATTCTTTTCCAATCAATTCTGCCCAACTCTTCACTCATGTCTCTGTAACTCCCTTTACTCTACTGTAATACTGATACATCAGACTTTAGCTTCTCCTACTCAAATTGCAGAGTGAATTCGATCATATCATGATCATTCACCCAAGGATTCTTTTACCTTAAGTTCTCTAATCAATTCAAATTCACTGCACAACAATCCAGAACAGTTGATCCCCTTATGGGGTCAATCAGAAGTTGCTCTAAAAAGTCATCACTTAGGCTATCTAGAAAATCAATCCTTTGGAATCCTGCACCAATCTGATTTTCCCAATCTATGTACATATTGAAATTCCCCCGTGACATTACCCTTTTGGCATGCATTTTCTATCGCCCATTGTAACTTGTAGATCCCATCCTTACTATTGTTTGGGAGGTCTGTACGAAATTCCCATCAGGATCTCCTTGCAGTTCCTTAGCTCTACCCACAACAATTCAACACCTTCAGACCCTTTGTCACCTCTTTCTAATGATATAATTCCTTTTTTTTTAAATCAACAGAGCCATGCCTTCCTCCCCATCTTTTTGATACAATGTGTATCCTTGGACATTAAGCTCCCAGCTATAATCTTCTTTCAGCCATAACTCAGTGATGCAACATCATACTTGCCAATCTGTAACTATGATACAACTTAAATGACTTTATTTAGTATACTGTGCGCATTCAAATATAACACATTTTTGATTTTATCCACCTTTTACATTGTAACTCATCCCGTTGACTGTAAATTTCCCCTATGATCAGCCTCTCCTTTCTAGGAGTCTCACTATACATTGCCTCTGTTTGTAAACCTACTACCTCATCTTCAGCACTATCACTGCAGTTCCCATCTCCCTGCCAAATTAGTTTAAACCCAGCCAAACAAAGCTAGCTAACTTGCCCACAAAGATATTGGACCCCCTCAGATTCAGGTGTAATCCACCCCTTTTGAACAGGTCATTCCTTCCCCAGAAGAGATCGCAATGATTCATAAATCTGAGCCACTGCCCCCTGCACCTGTTTCTCAGCTAAGTATTCACCTGCCAAATAATCCCATTCTTAACTCACTCACACGTGGCACAGCAGCAATCCAGAAATTACCACCCCAAAGGTTCTGCTTCTCAGCTTTCCACACAGCTCCCCAAAATCTCTCTTCAGGACTTCCTCACCTTGTCTACCCACGTCATTGGTGCTGATATGTACCAAGACTTCTGGCTTCTCATCCTTGCCCAGAATGCCATGGGCATGATCCAAAGCATCCTTGATTCTGGCACCAGGGAAGCAACATACCATCCGAGTGTCTCTACTGCAACCACAGAACCTCATCTGTTCCTCTGAATCTTCTATCAACACTGTAGTGCTCTTCACCTCTCATCTTCTGAGCCTCAGCACCAGATACAGTGCTAGAGGTAGGTTGCCCCCTGAATAGTAACATACTTATTGATGGAAATGGCCCGAGGTGTACTCTGCACTGGCTGTGCATTTCCCCTCCTTCTCCTGACAGTCACCCAGTTACCTGTCTCCTGCAACCTATGGGTAACAACCTCCCTGTAGCTCTAGCTCTGTTCTATCACCTCTTCATTCTCCTTGAAGGTCATTGAGTTGCAGCTCCGGTTCCTTAAGACATTCTCTCAGAAACTGCAGCTCGGTGCACCTTTTTTTTCTATCCTGTGAGTCACACATGTTCACTGTCCCTGTCATTTCTCCCTTGCCTAAATTTATGATAGCACCTGCCTATCCTCAGGTCAGTACCCTCATTGTTTGGGCACACCCAAAAATCCACAGGAAGCTGCACTCCCTCTATTACCTGATGGCCACTTCTCTCTGCCCCCCATTGATTCACCTCCTGCACTAGTAATGTAACTAGCCTCTCCAGTTGTAGGCAAGGGTCGATCAGTTATTGACACTGATCTACACATTCTCCCCTAAAAAAAACTTGTGTATACCTGTGGGTAACCACTACTGGCAATGAAGGCTGCCACCAGCTGTTTTTCCGACCTGGATGCTGTCTTCACAAGCAAATTCTTAAAAACAAAAACTCACAAAACATATACTACTGCATAGATCATCAGAATGAGTACATACCCACCCCTCTGGCATCACGAATGGTCAGTAACCATCTTTCACAACTGGTGGCCATGTCTCAAACTACCCAACACTGTCTGATAGCTGGCTCCTCACACAAATGTAGGGCTCAGTTAGTCTTGATAGACCATTGTACCTTGGAAAATTTCCAGGGTGCAAGCCTAGGAAAGGTTTTTTTTTAAAAAAAATGGAAGACCGGCAATTACCCAAGCTGCAAGTCTCCCCTCTCCACACCACCAACATTGTCCAAGGGTAAGGCAGTAGGACCCATACAGATTGGCACCGGTGTTGTCGCAGAGCAATGTGTGGTTAAGTGCCTTGCTCAAGGACACACATACAGCCTCAGCCAAGGCTCGAACTAGCAACCTTCAGATCACTAGACGAACACCTTAACCACTTAACCACGTGCCAACACAAATGAATGTGGACAAATGCACCACACTTTTATATCTACCAGTTTAGTTCTCTGCTGTGTTCTTTGATACTTCATGTTCCTGTGGCAATTGACCTGAACAAATGCAAGTATGGGTGCTACACTTAGCAATCTAAGGGAATTGGGGAGGGTTAGTATTTTTAAGTGTCTGGCCACACAGTGGGTCACAATATTGTGACTGTAGTCAAAGTCACTGGAGAGACATTGAAACTGGTGATATACAAGCCTTTATTCATCACATCAAGCGGGGCATCATTCCAGAGACACTCTTGGTAGGTGCTTACAAACTTAAAGGACAATCACATTTATTTTTATACCCTTAAGATCAATGATAACAGTTGCTGTTCCCCTCCATGCCTTGTTGCATATTGGGCAGCAACCCTGACATTTCTATAGCATTTGTCGGTTTTTAACCTGGCCCTGTCGCTAGCTCGACACTCAACCCAGTATGGATGGAAAGTGTGCTAGGATTCAAAGTCAGGACCACTCACCTCAAAGTGCAGGTGCCACTACACCACTGGCTGGCTAATGGTAACAGAAGGTGTTTCAACAATGACAATTAAATCATTTACTCCAATACTTTGGGTTGACAATGTTTCCTTTGAAGTACAGATCTACAGTGGGGTCTCCTCTGAACGTTCAAATACTTCTAATTGCAAGCTTCTCTGAACTTATTTACAATCGTATAAATTACTTGAACTCAAAACTGCCTGGATTACTGCAGGGCAATTAACACAACTCCAGTGTCTGTACATATACAAATGTCTCATGGTCACCTCTTTGCAAACCATATCTCAGTCTGTGGGACAGTTTAACTTCAAATTACTGCTTGCATTTTACAATAACTAAAGACTAGTTCTTGCTTGAATTAGTCTGCTCTATTCACACAACTTCAGAATACTCCCCAACAGTAATGCCTATGAATGTGAAAGTTTTGCACTGTTAATTCTTTTGTATATTTTACATAAGAAATAGGAGGAGTAGGCCATCTGGCCCATCGAGCCTGCCCCACCATTCAATAAGATCATGGCAGATCTGTCAGTAAACTCTGCTCCATCTACCTGCCTTTTCCCCATAACCCTTAATTCCCTTACTATGTAAAAACATATCTAACTGTATTTTAAATATATTTAGTGAGGAAGCCTCAACTGCTTCCCTGCGCAGAGAATTCCACATATTCACAACTCTCTGGGAAAAACAGTTTCTCCTTATCACCGTCCTAAATCTTCTCCCCGAATCTTGAGGCAATGTCCCCTTGTTCTAGTCTCACCTACCAAAGGAAACAAATTTTCCCACTTCTATCTTATTTATCCCTTTCAAAATTTTGTATGTTTCTATAAGATCACCTCTCATTCTTCTGAACTCCAGACAGTATAGTTCTAGGTGACTCAATCTCTCCTCACAGGTTAACCCCTTCATCCCTGGAATCAAGCTGGTGAACCTCCTCTGCACTGCCTCCAAAGCCAGTTTATCCTTCAAGTATGGAGACCAGAACTGCACAGTACTACAAATGCGGCCTCACCAGTACCCTGCATAGTTGCAGCATGACCTCCCAGCTCTTGAATTCAATCTCTCTAGCAATGAAGGCCAACATGCCATTTGCCTTAATAACCTATTGTACCTGCAAGCCAACATTTTGCAATTCATGCACAAGCACTCCCAAGTCCCTCTGCACAACAGCATGCTGCAATCTTTCACCATTTAAATAATAATCTGATCTTCTATTATTCCTTCCAAAGTGGATGATCTCACATTTACCAATGTTGCATTCCATCTGCCAGATCTTGGCCCACTCACTTAACCTATCTATGTCCCTCTGCAGACACTCCACATCCTCTGTACAATTTGCTTTTCCACTCAGTTTAGTGTCATCAGCAAATTTTGCGACACTACACTCAGTCCCCTCTGCCAAATCATCAATATAAATTGTAAACAGCACTGACCCCTGCAGCACCCCACTCACCACTGACTGCCAACTGGAAAAACACCCATTTATTTTGTACCAACTCTCTGCCTTATATTGGTTAATCAATCCACTATTCATGCCAATACACTTTCCCTGACTCCATGCGTCCATATCTTATCTATAAGTCTCTTGAATATGTTATATTATGAATAAAGTTTAGTTTTAAAATATAAAAAAGTGAATGTGGATTGGGATAAATATAATATTCATTCTTTTGTATGTCCCAGTGAATGAGCTGATATTGATAGAGTTTACCTTCTGAAAATATGCAAATACAGGTTTATTTCCTATGGAGGCTCCAATACACAGAATCAAAAAGGCTGTAGACAGTTGTGGGCTCAGCCAGCAACATCATGGGCACAAACCTCCCAAACCTCTTCAAAAGGCAGTGCCTCAGGAAGGAGCTGTCCATCATTAACAACCCTTACCAGCCAAGATAAGCCCTCATCTCATTTCTACCATTAAAGAGATACTGGAGCCTGATATCACACACTAGCTATTTCAGGAACAACTTCCTCCCCTCCATCAGATTTCTGTATGGTCCATGAAAGCTACCTCACATTATTTATTTACTTATCATAACAAATAATTATATCAAGATATAGTAATTTTTTAATATCTTGCACACTACTACTGCTCACAAAACAATAAAGTTTAGACCACAAGATATAAGAGCAGAATTAGGCCATTTGGCCCATTGAGTCTGCTCCACCATTTCATCATGACCTATCTATTTTCCTATCAGCCCCAAGCTCCTGCCTTCTCCCCATAGCCCTTCATGACCTGACTAATCAAGAACCTATCGGTGTCTGCCTTAATTATACCAGTTGAATTGGCCTCCACAGCCACCTGTGGCAAATTTATTAGTGCTAATAAATCTGACCAATTCCAGCTGCTGAGGTAACATGACCTTGGTTCTGGAGAGGAGATGAAATGAGCAGTATTTCATTAGTCTTGTAGTCCAGCTCAGTAAAGTAGGAAACATTGCAGGTGGTTTGCACCAATGCTGTGGAAATGACACAAACTTTAACACCCATCTTCATTGTGCCATAACTAATGCTATTTTTCATCAACTGCTGTCTAACCTGTGAATGAATAATTAAAGTGTACTACTTTTTAATTGACCTTTAAAACATTTGGATATTAACATACCAAGGTAAAAGCTGAAATACCATAAACTTACAAACTTTAAATAAAGTTATAACTTGAAACTATAGAATTTTGAAATAGTTATCTGAGGGAATAGCAGTTCAAATTTCACAAGGGCAGCTTTTTAAGATCAGATTGGTTGTTAATGTGGTACATGAATTAGGAGCTGAATCAGTTTATGGCTACAGATCTTGGTTTCCAACAAATTATCATAACCATTTCCTTGTTTACTGAATTTTTTCTATCCCGACTTAAAAATATTCAAAGATTTCTCATTTGCAGCCCTTTGATAAGATTCATGATCTGCTGACAAAAAAACAGCTCAACTCCATGTAAGGTGGACTACTCTTTATTTTAAAGCAGTGTTCTAAACCTTGTTCTAGATTCTGCTATCAGTTTCACATTGCCCTCAGGGTATTGTATGATTCAATCATGTCCCCTCTTACTCTTCTAAACTCCAACACACACAAACCAGCTCTGTCCAATCTTTACTCAGAAAAGCTTCCTATTCTATGTTTTTGGCATGCAAACATATTAACATTCTTAAATAAGGAAATCAATGTGTATAATATTCTCTCCACAGCTGGCCTAATATCATGGGCCAAAGGGCCTGTTTCTACACTGTATGTTCTCACCAGTACCATATACAGTTGAAGCATAACCTCCCTCTGTTCAAATTCCTCCAGCAATGACCAGGGACAATCTGTTATCATTCCAGTTTACTTGCAGTACCTGCTTCTTACCTTTTGTGAATCAAAGTATACAACCCTCAGGTCTCTCTGCAACTGAGGACTTTGCAATGCTCCACCATTTAGATAGACTGCTTCTTTCTTCACCTTTCCTGCCAAATAAGCAGTTTCACATTATGCTCATTCTATCAGATCTTTGGCCATTCACTTGACTTTTTTTTCTCTCTCCCCCCCTCCCCCTTCATGTTCAACTAGCCTACTTATCATCTGTAAATTTAGCAAACATACCTTTGGGTCTTTTATGCAATCAATTTATATAAATTGTTAAAAGCTGAGGCACTATTGTCAATCCCTGTGGTGGACCTCTCATTACATCTAGCCAGTAGAAAAGAAGATTTATACTTGCCATCTGTTTCCTGTTAGCCAGTCACTCTTCTATTCATACCTATTAGTTGCCTTTAATTTTAATGAACTTTAATTTTCTGTAATAACCTGGGAAGGAAAGCCATTTTGCATTGAGAATAGATAATACCAGGTGGAAAAGCAAGAGATGTGGAAGGTGAAATTAGTCTGAAAAGATTTCTATATCAGTTGTATGCACTGAATGGATTAGGCTAGAGGACCGTAGGGTGTGCAAATGTTCTATTTTCTTATGAATAGCTAAGTTTATTTTCTTATGAATAGCTAAGTTTTTCACAATGGAATAATTGCAGCAGAGGATTGCAACAGAACATCTCCTGGAGAACTGAAGTACTAGTGACTCAAATTTTCTAGATTTCTAGATTTCACATTCTCATCATTAATTCCAATCAGATAATTACTTGTTTTCAGTATATGCAGATAAATAACCATTGCCTTATTGAAGTTTTCGTATGGGATTTAATTGTTGACACTAAAAAAAATCTAAATTTAATTATTTATTCTTCTTTTGCTTCAATAAATGTTTTGAGATTTCTCCAAAAAAGCAGAAATTATTGGAAACATAGAAAACATACAGCACAATACAGGCCCTTTGGCACAGAAAGCTGTGCCGAACATATCCCTACATTAGAACTACCTAGGCTTTACCCATAACCCTCTATTTTTCTAAGATCCATGTAGCCATCCAGGAGTCTCTTAAAAGATTTAAGAGACCTATCATTTCCGCCTGCACCACTGCCACTGGCAGCCCATTCCACGTAGTCACCACTCTCTGAGTAAAAAGCTTACCCCGATATCTCTTCTGTATCTACTTCCAATAACCTTAAAACTATGCCCCCTTGTGCTAGCCATTCCAGCCCTGGGGAAAAAGCCTCTGACTATCCACATGATCAATGATTCTCATCATCTTGATCACCTCCATCAGGTCACCTCTCATCCTCCATCACTCCAAGGAGAAAAGGCCAAGTTCACTCAACCTATTCTCATAAGCCATGCTCTCCAATCCAGGCAACATCCTTGTCAATCTCCTCTGCACCATTTCAATGGTTTCCACATTCTTTCAATAGTGAGGCGACCAGAATTAAGCACAGTATTCCAAGTGGGGTCTGACCAGTGTCCTATATAACTGCAACATTACCTCTCAACTCTTAAACTCAATCCCACGATTGATGAAGGCTAATGCACTATATGCCTTCTTAACCACACAGTCACCCTTCGCAGCAGCTTTGAGTGTCCTATGGACTCGGACCTCAAGATCCCTCTGTTCCTCCACACTGCCAAGAGTCTTACCATTAATGCTATATTCTGCCATCATATTTGGCCTACCAAAATGAACCACCTCATACTTATCTGGGTTGAACACCATCTGCCATTTCTCAGCCCAGTTTTGCATCATATCAATGTCCCATTGTAACCTCGGACAGCCCTCCACACTATCTTCAACACCCCCAACCTTTGTGTCATCAGCAAATTTACTAAACCATCCCTCCACTTCCTCATTGAGGTCATTTATAAAAATCACAAAGAGTAGGGATCCCAGAACAGATCCCTGAGGCACACCACTGGTCACCGACCTCCATGCAGAATATGACCTGTCTACAACCACACTTTGCATTTTGTTATTTAATCCAGATGTAATCACGAACAAAATGAAAATTCCTCCTTTGATACTCAGTCTAATGCAGGAGTTCCCCAACTTATTTTAAGCCATGGACCCCCATCATTCATCATTAACTTGGGGGTTTGTGCACCCCAGGTTGGGAATCCCCAGTCTGATGAGTGACACATCACCAGGATATTTATTCTGCTTTTTGGTTTCATATTCAGTAGAAGATAATGGAGGAAAATATGTAGGGAAACTTACTACACATAAACACTAAAATGGAATTCCTTAGATTTGGATGATGTATATCAGATTGTTGAAGGAAATTTCCAGGGAAGGAATTACTTCTATAACATACACAAAATGCTGGTGGAATGCAGCAGGCCAGGCAGCATCTATAAGGAGAAGCACTGTCGACGTTTCGGGCCGAGTCAGGACTAACTGAAAGAAAAGATAGTAAGAGATTTGAAAGTAGGATGGGGAGGGGGAAATCCAAAATGATAGAATACCGGAGGTGCTGGAAAGGTGATTGGAAAAAGGGATACAGAGCTGGAGAAGGGAAAGGATCATGGTACAGGAGGCCTAGGGAGAAAGAAAGAGGGAGAGGAGCACCAGAGGGAGATGGAGAACAGGCAAAGAATAATGGCAGGGAGAGAAAAAAGGAGACGGGGAATAAAAAAATCAGCGATGGGGTAAGAAGAGGAGGAGGGGTTTAACGGAAGCTAGAGAAGTCAATGTTCATGCCATCAGGTTGGAGGCTACCCAGCTGGTATATAAGGTGTTGTTCCTCCAACCCGAGTGTGGCTTCATCTTGACAGTAGAGGAGGCCATGGATAGACATATCAGAATGGGAATGGGACGTGGAATTCAAATCTGTGGCCACTGGGAGATCCTGCTTTCTCTGGCGGACAGAGCGTAGGTGTTCAGCAAAACGGTCTCCCAGTCTGCGTCGGGTCTCACCAATATATAAAAGGCCACACCGGGAGCACCGGATGCAGTATATAACACCAACCGACTCACAGCTGAAGTGTCGCCTCACCTGGAAGGACTGTCTGGGGCCCTGAATGGTGGTGAGGGAGGAAGTGTAAGTATAGCACTTGTCTGCTTACAAGGATAAGTGCCAGGAGGGAGATCGGTGGGAAGGGAGGGGGGGGGGACTAGTGGACAGGGGAGTCGCTTAGGGAGCGATCCCAGCAGAAAGCAGAAATGGGGGGGGGAGTGAAAGATGTGCTTGGTAGTGGGATCCTGTTAGAGGTGGCGGAAGTTACAGAGAATTATACGTTGGACCTGGAGGCTGGTAGGGTGGTAGGTGAGGACAAGGGGAACCCTATCCTGTGTGGGGTGGCGGGCAGATGGGGTGAGAGCAGATGTGCGTGAAATGGGAGAGATGTGTTTGGGAGTGGAGTTAATGGTAGAGGAAGGGAAGCCCCTTTCTTTAAAAAAGGAAGATATCTCCTCCATCCCGGAATGAAAAGCCTCATCCTGAGAGCAGATGCGGCGGAGATGGAGGAATTGCAAGAAGGGGATGGCATTTTCGCAAGAGACGGGGTGGGAAGAGGAATTACTTTTTTTTAGTAAGGATTAACTGTCACTTGTATGCAGATACTGCAAGATCCTCCCAGTTTAGAACAGGGTTCCATTCCCTGAATTGCTTGTAACCTGAACAGTTCGCAAATCAGAAATGTAACCAGCCTAATTCATGTCACTGGTTTCCCAAACTCACTTTCATTTGTATAAGCTGTACACATGTTCATAGCTGGGGAAGACTTGGAGTAAGTTTTAGTAATTAATATTGTTGTTCAAGGCCTTAGTATAATATCTCATCTGTAAACTGTAATTATGTTATGAAGAAAAATGATGATATGGTGTTTCATTGTCGTTTTTCTCTCCCAAGATTGTACAACACCTGTCTTTGGGATATTTTATTTACCTTAATCTGGTGAAGTGAGACCGTAAAACATAGGAGCAAAATTAGGCCATTTGGCCAATTGAGTCTGTTCCACCATTTGATCATGGATGATAGCTTTTCCCTCTCAACTCCATTCTCCTGCCTGCTCCCTGTAACCTTTGACACCTTTCTAATCAAAAATCTACCAACTTCCATTTCCAGTCAAGGTGGCACCTGTGTAAGATGCTCCCTCAGTCAACGTCTTCCAGATAGTCCAAAAAATGCTTACTTCACTTCTTTTCCATCTGCTTTTCATCTTGAATGTGTTTCTGGAACTGTTAGAGCCTGCGATTTACAGTTTGGAGATCGAATAAGTGATCCAGCGCTTTACTACATCTGAGAAGATTCCGCAAAGTGAGTTTGAAAGCCTGCAGGGCAAAGAAACTTTGAGACACCGATGTTTGACTCCATTTCACTGATTAAAGCGTCCATTAATCGTCAACCAAAGTGTCGAGGAGGATTGAAACATTAAGGCAAATGCGGAAGACGAGTGAGAAATCAGCACCGACTGCCCACCGTTTGATCACTGTTGAGACTCCTCCGCTGCTGGAGAAGACTAGCTGCCTATTGCTCTGTGGTGGCTCACCATGCCTGGGGGGGGGGGGAGTGCGGAGGTAGGCCTCTACGTTCAAGTGGTGTCTCCCTCTTTCAACGTCAGAGGACATTTATAGATTGGACAATGGACTATAGATTTTTCAGTCTTATGGTTTTTATATTCTTTCCTTCTTGTTTTTTTTTGTGTGGGGGGTTGATGTTATTGTTGCATTTTGTTAGTCTTTTTGCGTGAAGGGAGGAATTTTCGGGGCTGATGATTATGTTACCATTATTTATATTGCTCGGGAGTTTGCTGTTACACTTTGAACAGCTTTCCATGGTTTTCTTTGTTTTGTGGTGATCCGGAGAAGATGAATCTCAGAGCTGTATATTACATACATACTTTGATAATAAATGAATCATTGAACCTTTGAACTTTGAACCTTTTTTCAAATATACCAAATAAATTGACCTCCAAAGCCACCTATGGTAATGAATTCCAAAGATTGACCACCCACTGACGAAAAAAATTCCTCTTCATCTTTGTTCTAAAGGGGAGTGCTTCTATTCTGAAGCCATGCCCTCTGATGCTAGACTTCCTCACTATAAAATCACCCTCTATTTGTCACGCTATGTTGCCTTTCAAGAGCTGGTAGATTTCAATAAGATCTCCAATCCCCCTCAGTCATATAAACTTCAGTGAGCATAGGCCCAGAGCCATCAAGTGCTCCTCATATCTTTTCATTCCTGGGATCTTCCTCATAAGCTTCCTTGGACTCTCTTCAATGCTAGCTCATCCTTTATTAGGTATGGTCTCCCAAACCTACTCAAAGTACTCCAAATGAGCATTTCCTTATAAAACCTCAGCATTACATCCTTGTTCTTATATTCTAATTTCTCAAAAAAAAAATGTTAACATTGCTTTTTTCTTCCTTACCACCAATTCAACCTGCAAGTTAACCTTTAGTGTAGTGGTCGCCAACCAGTCAATTACGATGGACCGGTCGATCTTTGAGGCTTTCCCAGTAGGTCCCGAAAAATAATGAAAAATAAATACACAAATACATTATGCCTGATAAACCTTTTGATGTAAATACGTAGTAACTTCTACTTTGAAAAAGGATCACTCGACAACTTCATGCCCAAAAGGAACAACTTTATCTGGGACGGTAAAACGATATGCGCAAACAGAGGTTTTCACTAATGCACACCGGGCAGAAAAGACTGGAAGGAAAACTCCGCAACCCCGGAAACTATCTCTCTTTACAAACAGTTTTCATAGTGGGAGTATTGCTATATTACCATGATCCTAATTGGTATTAACTTATCTTTATAATACTCATATTACAACCCTTCTCCCCCTTTAAACTCCAGCATTCCCCAAATGTACAAGAAATGGGGACCAAAAACAGTGGTGTCATTAGCTTGCGTACCCCTGAAACTTATACTAGATTCTCAGTAAGTTTACCAATACCAGAAAGGTTGAGGAGCTGAAATTGGGGTTGAAGACCCAGCAAACATGCTGCTCAGATGACATGGATTGACAAGTGTTAAAGGACTTGTCACTTTGCAAATATTTTTTCACGACAGTTTGATGATCCCTGGATGTAATGCCAACAGCTCAGCTTGTTGTATTTGTCAGAATGGCTTACCAGGATTTTACAACAAAGGAGGACTTGCTCATTCTTTTGACCTTAAAGGAGAGAACGAGAGGTGAGGATATTTACAATGAGTTTTAAAAAACGTCTGTGAATATGACATCCCCATTCATAAGCTGGTGGCAATTACTGATGCAGCCCCAGCAATGCGCGATGTGCACGTTGTTTTTATAGCACTGTGCCGTAATGACCCTGATTTTCCCGAATTCCTGGATTATCACTGTGTGATTGATCAGCAGCCCTTGGCTGGGAAGGTCGTGGACTTTTCTCATGTAATGGCACTGGTGGTCAAACTGATAAACTTGATTTGAGCAAAAGTACTTCAGCGCCGCTTATTCAAGGCGTTATTGGATGAGCTCTATGCCGCTATGGCCTGTTTGATATGCTAGTTACAGTGTTTTCTTGGTTGAATTAATTTGAAAGTTTGACAAAAGCATTTTATATGATTAAAATACAATTAGCACAAATAAAAGGCCTCAAGTTGGAAGTACAATCCGAGCTGTTTTTTCTCTAAACGATTTAGTAGGTCGATCTTGCCTTTCACTAAGGCCGAAGTAGGGGATCTTGGGCTTGAAAAGGTTGGTGACCACTACTTTAGGGGATCTTGCACAAGGATTCCCAAGTCCCTTTGCAGGTCTGATTATTGAGTTTTCTCCTCCTTTAGAAAATAGCCAATGCCTTTATTTCTTCTACCGAAGTTCTTGACCATACACTTCCCTATACTATATTCCATCTGACAATTCCATGCCTATGTCTGTCCATGTCCTTCTGCAGGCTCCCTGCTTCCTCAACACTTCCTGTCCCTTCACCCATCTTTGTATCATATGCAAACTTGGCCACAAGACCAGCAATTCCAGCATCCAGATCATGAACGTATAATGTGAAAAGTAGCAGAACCAAAACCAACCTCTGCGGGACACCACTATCACCAATAACCAACCAGAATAGGCCCCTTTTATTCATACTCTTTGCCTTCTGCAGGTCAGCCGATCTGCAGTCCATGCCAATGTCTTTCCTGTAATACCATTGGCTTTTATCTTGCTTAGTAGCCTTATTGTCAAAGGCCCTCTAAAAATCAAAGTAAAAACATCCTCTGACTTTCTTTTGTATATTCTACCTGTTATTTTCTCAAATAATTTCAACAGATTTGTCAAGCTAAATTTCCCCTTAAGGAAACCATGCAAAGTGATAAATTCTCCTTATAAACATATAAACCTGTGAGCAACAGGCACTTTTCTTAAACTACATGGAATTTGACTTCATGTTTTTGCATGGATAATACAGTGAGCAACTCTTTTCCTCTGAAAGGGTTAATTTTAAGGATTAAGAATGCATAGTTTTTTTGTTACATCAGGTAACAGAAAGTATGTTAGGTGGCAGGTTAGGAGAACTAAGATGCAGATTAACTGTAATCAGACTGAACAATGCCACAGTTTTGAGGGGCTGAATCACTAACCTGTGTTCAGATACTTACGAGTTCACAAAAACCTTGAATGTTATTTAATGTTATACTGTACCTATGCTGCACTATTACAGGCTTTATGCAGGGAAAAATTCACCAGCCTATATTTTATAGGCAAAACTGTAGTCAGAAAAACTGTGGAGTTTTATTTTTGCTTACTTTGCCATCTTGCATCAGCCAATACGTGGCAAATCACTCTGGCTCTGGGTATTAAAATGCTATAGGATGTAAATGAGGAAGTTAAACATATCGAGTGTAAATAAATTTGGTTTACCTCAGTAAATATCTATAAAATTTCTCTAATTTAAGTGTCTTTATGTCTAAAACTGACAGGCTATTGTCCAGAAAGAACTATAAACTACAAGTGAACAGGGTGGTGGAAACAGGCAAGTGAGGCAAGGGTGGTGGAAAGAGACAGAAGCAAAGGTTTTTGTTCTTGCCATGTGACAGGAATGAAGGTGATCATTTTGTGAGACTGTCCTTGTAGCTGCCATTTTGTGAATTATTTGGTGAATTGATTTTTGCTCCGGGATAACTTAACCAGAGCAGTTGAACGTGGACACAAGGAGTTTTTACTAATGATCTGCTAGACCTGAGACCATTCTCATCAAAGAAGCATTTTATTTTGTAATTAGCAGTTTTGCAGAAGGAGCAGCCTGTGATCTGGTCGGCTGGACTCAGTGCTTGAGTGACAGGGTTAGACTAGTTTGAGCTAGTCTGAGCTGGTCAGAACAAAAGAAATCTCCTAAGGCTGAAGGGAGAGCCATGAAGTAATACTGCTTCACACACAAAATGCTGGTGGAACACAGCAGGCCAGGCAGCATCTATAAGGAGAAGCACTATCATTGTTTCGGGCTGAGACCCTTCGTCAGGACTAACTGAAAGGAAAGATTCTAAGAGATTTGAAAGTAGGAGGGGGAGGGGGAAATCCGAAATGATAGGAGAAGACAGGAGGGGGTGGGATGAAGCTAAAAGCTGGAAAGGTGATTGGCGAAAGTGATACAGAGCTGGAGAAGGGAAAGGATCATGGGACGGGAGGCCTCAGGAGAAAGAAAGGGGGAGGGGAGGAAGCACCAGAGGGAGATGGAGAACAGGCAAACAACTAAATATGTCAGGGATGGGGTAAGAAGGGGAGGAGGGGCATTAACGGAAGTTAGAGAAATTAATGTTCATGCCATCAGGTTAGAGGCTACCCAGCCGGTATATAAGGTGTTGTTCCTCCAACCTGAGCTTGGATTCATTTTGACAGTAGAGGAGGCCATGGATAGACATATCAGAATGGGAATGGGAAGTAATACTGCTTGTGGTCTTGGGCCACTTACAATCAGAAGCAGATGACCTTGAGTCAATGACATCGAAACATCGTAGACTGATCTGATAAGGATAAGAATAAAAATGAGGATTTTGGGAGCACAGGCAGTGACGACTCTGGAAACCAACAATCACAGAGGTGGATGACCATACGTTGGAATCATGGAAATGATATCAGGTCTACTAGAAACACTTGGCTAGTGTAGACACTTTATCCTGACATTACCTTTTCTCTTTTTTGAATGTCCATGGAGGGTCATGGAAACCTAGTAGGTATGCACACAGGTGTTGAATTCTGTAGATTCATGTGCTTGTGAACTGAGCCAACAAAGATGCTTTTTGGTAAATACAGCTTCTCTCTATGCCAAACAGATCATTATTATTGAGGGGTCATCCTGTAACAATGAATAATATTTCAAATTATACTTTTATGCTTCCATCAATGTAGATTGCTGAAAGAAATAATGCAGGTGCTGTCCATTAAAATGAATTATTAAAGTACATTTACGTATTAAATTCCCATGATTTAAGAAGGCATTTAGTGTTTATTTCTAATGACTATCCATCACCAAAAATACAAAATAAGGTATGATTCATCTTTAGAACTTCCATTTGGTACAATGAAATCAAATTGTATAAAAGTCAATTAGTTACTAGAGTTACAAATTGGGATGCTTTTAAGTTTATTAGACCTTGGAAATGGTTGTATGAATTTCAGTTCACTTAATTAGTTAAACATAAAATTACTTAATAGCAAGGCGATAATATAATAAATTGGGAACTTCTGTAAACATATTCTTGATACAGGCTCCTGTGCAGCAGCCTGTTCTTTCATCCTTTGTCAATTGTCCTTGTTCTGTTGTGATCAGGAAGGCCAATAAGAGGAAGGATTCGCCCTGGCAACTGCTACCTTATGGCAGTCCCTTACCTCTTTCCCTTCTGCCCACCCAAAGAACATACCTTCTGTAGAAAAATCTTTCCAGGTTCTTTAAAACCCATTGACAGTCCTCCTCAACCCCCACTGCATACTGTAACATCTATTCAGTAAACAGTAACACTCCCCAGTCGCCAACAGCAGAGGTTACACCTAATGAGCTAAACACAGCACCTTTGAAAGCATGCAGTGAGTAATTCACTAGCATATGTCATGCCAACGTTGTCCCAATGGATCATTACACAGAGAAGATGTTGGGGTGTTGAAGATGGCAGTTTGCTTAAAAAGTCTTGGATGATGGTTTATGGACTAAGGCTTCAGACTAGTACTCTGATATGTGAGATTGGAAATTTAAAGGAAGGACTTTGATCTGATCCAATTTAAGGATAGCAAGCCGGCTAAGTCATTACCTTTTCTTTGTGCCGTTTGGACAGGGTGCTCATTGACCCAAACCCATTCACTTCTCTCCATGTGGATTAGACTAAAATGCTAATTTTTTGACAAGATGTGGATTTGTAATATTTATTAAATAATTTCTTTCCAGGAGATTTAACCTATAGGGTTATACATAAGGATGAAATTACCCAAAATACACGCTGTTCCTGCTTCCTTAGCATCAATGTCAAGTTGTTTCATACCAGCATTATCAACCACTCTGCAACATCAGTGAAGTATATTAGAGAGTATGTTTAATGCAAATTGCACAAGTGTGTACCAGTCTGAGGTGCCACACCAGAATTACAATATGAGTTAATTAAAAACTTAACTTAATTGATTAAATCAACTTAATTAATTATGTAATTAAAGTAATTAAATTTTAAATCAGCCTCTGCAAGCCAACTAATGATGGGAGTCTATAGTGCAAAGTTAAATCAAAATTCATCTTTAATCCTGCATTGGTTAAAAAAGTGTTGTGCATCTTCTTACCCAAGTACAAATGGGTAGTGGGGTGAGGGGAATAGGCAGGTTACACGTGAGTAGCAGTTGCCTTGAGGAAAATTGTAGGTGAGTTACAACACCAAAAGACCATCTCAATGATCTGCAACTGAAAGGGAAGAGGTGATATTCTGGAGTGGTGGTATCTCCAGCAGACCTTTATTGTCTGAACCCTCAAGCTAGTTCAAGAATAAACCCACCATTTTTCTGGAGTTTTGTAAGAGAATAGCTGGAGATACTTCTGAATATCCCACTGTTAATCCAGATATTGCTCAATTATAGGAGGGGATGTGGTGGGCTGAGGATTAGGGCAGTAAATTCCTTTGGGATCTAAATGTCTATACTCAATTTAATATCAAGAATGTATAGCTTACAACCTGAAATTTTTACTCTTCGCAGACATCCACGAAACAGAAAAAAAATCCTAAAGTTGGAATGACGGAAAATGTTAGAACTCCAAAGCACCCCCCTCTCCCACACTCAAGTAGCAACAAAAGCATTAAACCTCCCCCCTCCCCTCCTACCACTTGTTCCGGCAAAAGATATAATAAAGACCCTAAGGACACCATGATCTGGAGTCCATCCCAACACTTTGGCACTTTCCCCCACTCGAGGACCAGCAGAGTCTCACTCACCATCGAGAGAGAGGAAGAACACTCAAAAGCAGGGGACTTCTTCTAACAGCAGTGTACACCACCTGCCGCCTTGACGTTTCAATCTCCATGACATTTCAATCACTGACCTAGGCGAGGAACCAGGTTATCCACGAAGACACACGTCTTACAGGCTGTGCCTGGTGATATCGAAACACCAGGCTGCACAGCGAGTGGGGAGAGAGAACCCACGAGTGACGAATGGCAGTCTGAGCTGCAGCTGTAGATCATGGACTCTGACTGGACCCTCGCCACCCTGAAGAGAAAAAAAAGACATGAGAAGAGAAGAATAAGCTGTTCCACAGATGAACCAGAAGAAGTTGCCTAGGTCTGCAAAAACCTCTGGTGCCATCTTTAGCTCCTGCTCCTCTAATCAATAGCTGTTACCAACATGTCAATGCTTCTTGACCATCCTGAATTGAATGTGGTGCTGAGCTACCTATAGAAATGCTTCTGATAAAGATAATGTGCTACTCAGTAGGACGTTCCAGGGCAAACACGAGGAAATCTGCAGATGCTGGAAATTCAAACAACACACACAAAACGCTGGTGGAACACAGCAGGCCAGGCAGCATCTATAAGGAGAAGTACTGTTGATGTTTCGGGCCGAAACCCTTCGTCAGGACGTTCCAGGATTTAGACCTAGTGATGATTTATTTACCAATCAGGATGCTCCATAACTCAGAAGGGAATCTGTATGTGACAGGTTTCCACTAGTGTCACCTAAGGATACATTTACAAGGCTCTTCCCTGTTTCAGAAGTGATCTGGCCACCTTGCAATTAGATGTTTGATCCAACAGGAAATTAGATGAATCAACAACCACTTTATTCTTATCAGCACAAGCTGAAATTCTTGAGTCAATATTGCTCCATACTTACTCATATATATTTATTATTGATGCCTTACAATGGAGATTACATCAGATGGTGACTATCTGATTATAGATAGAAGATATACATTGACAGAATTTGTGCTGGAGGATTACCCAGGACATGCCCTTTTTTCATTGCTACCATCAAGGAGAGGCAGAGGAGACTGAAGACACACACTCAATGCTTTAAGAAGTTTCTTTCGCTCTGCAATCAGATTTCTGAATGGACAATGAACCCATGAACTCTTCCTCACTATTTTTTTTGCTCTTCTTATTTCAATATATTTTCTTATTGTAGTTTTTAGGTTTTTTTATTATTATGTATTGCAATGTGCTGCTGCTGTGAAACAGCAAATTTCATAACATATGCCAGTGATATTAAACATAATTCTGATTCTAAGGTGAAGTGACAAACCAGAGAAGTAGATTTTTCAAACAAATTAATCATGAACATGATTTTGCAATCCACTTTTAATTCTTTGAGTCAATCTTTCCCTAACAGATTAATCCTGTTAGGGGAAGATTGACTCAAAGAACTGAAGATGGATTAGATGAACACATGCCAGTGTTTCACAATCATGCTGAGATCAGCTTCAGAGAAATATACTGAGCTGTTCAAAGGAACACATATCAAAGTTAAAGTCCAGTTTTTGTCATGTACACAAATATGTTTATGCACAGATGCAATGAATAACTTACCTGCAACAGCCTCACAGGTGCATAGCATCATATAAGCAGCATTCACAAGAAAAACAGAAACAAATAATACATTTTTTACAATGCCAGTCAACCAGATGACCTATCTCACACTGGTAAACTGACTCATTACCACCTGTGACTCATCCAACAACCGCAGTGTTGTCAGAAAGTTTGATGGTGGCATGGGAGCTAAGCTTAGCCATGCAGTCATTTGTGAAAACAGAGAAGAGCAGGGAGCTAAGCACACAGCCTTGAGGTGCGCTGTTATGTTACTTCTGTTTAAATGTACTGTGGGTTAACAGTAAGGAATCATATTCTGGAAGAAATAGAGAACTTTTATTTACAGTAATAAACAAACACGTCTGGATGTAGAATCCTTGTGGTTAGAGTTGAGAAACTGCAAGGGTAAAAAGGGATTATATTTAGGCCTCTGAATGGTAGCCAGGATATTGGATATATGGGAGATAGAAAAAGCATGTAAAATGAGCAATGTTACAATTGTATTGTGGGGGTGAGGTTCTACATGCAGAGTGTCAGGAGACTATTATAAGTGTGAGTGTAGTTGCTATTACTAAAGTGAATCTGCTTGGAAGCTGAGAAGTCAAAAGGTAGATAAGTTAAATAGACCAGTGGACTATGCACCAGGGTTCTGAAAGAGGTACTTGAAGAGATTGTGGAGGGATTAGTAGTGATTCTGGAATGGTTCTGGAGGATTGCAAAATTGCAAATGTCACTCTACTCTTTAAGAAGGGACAGATGCAGAAGAAGGCAAATTATAGGCCAGTTAGCCTGATTTAGGTGGATGGAAAGATGTTTGAGTCCATTATTAAGGATGAGATTTCAGGATACTTGCAGGCACATGATAAAGTAGGCCAAAGTCATCATGGTTTCCTTAGGGGAAAGTATTTTCTAACAAATCTGTTGGTATTCTTTTAGGAAATAACAGGCACGATAGACAAAGGAGAATCAATGGATGTTGTTTACTTAGATTTTCGGAGACACACAGTGCTGCACATGAGGCTGCTTAACAAGATAAGAACCCATGGTATTACAGGAAAGATACTAGCATTGGCAAGAAGCAAAGTGTGGGATTAAAATAGGTCTATTCCGAATAGCTGCCAGTGACTAGTGGCGTTCGGCCACGTCTGCTATTGAGACCGCTTCTTTTCACATTATATGTCAATGATTTGGAAGACAGAATGAATGGCCTTACTGTCAAGTTCATGTATGATAAAAGGTAGCTGAATGGTCAGATAGAGTTGAGGAAGCAGAGAGTCTGCAGAAAGATTTAGACCGATTAGGAGAATGAACAAAGAAGTGGAAGACAGAAGATAGTGCAAGGAAATGTATGGTCATGCATTTTGGTAGAAGGTATAAAAGAATAAACTATTTTCTAAACAGGGAGAAAATTCAAAAATCAGAGATGCAAAGGGACTTGGGAGTCCTTGTGCAGGATTCCCTGAAGGTTAACTTGCAGTTTGAGTCATCATTAAGGAAGGTAAATTAAATGTTAACATTAATTTTGAGAGAACTAGAATATAAAAGCAAGGATGTAATACTGAGACTTTATAAGGCATTGGTTAGACCGATGCTTAACCAAAATATTGTGAGCAGTTTTGGACTCCAAATCTAAAAAAAGATGTGCTAGCATTGGAGAGGGTCCAGAGGAGGTTCACGTGAATATTCCAGGAATGAAAGTGTTAACATATGAGGAGCATTTGATAGCTCTGGACCTGTACTCAATGGACTTTAGAAAGATGAGGGGGGAGCTCATTGAAACCTATTGAATATTGAAAGGCCTAGATAGAGTGGATGTGCAGACAATGTTTCCTCTAGTGGTTGAGTCTTGGACTAGACGGCACAGCCTCAGAAGAGAAGGACGTTCATTTAGAACAGAGATGAGGAGGAATTTCTTTAGCCATTTGTTGGTGAATTTGTGTATTCATTGCCACAGATAGCTATGGAGCCAAGTCATTCAGTATATTTAATGTGGGTGTTGATTTGTTCTTCATTAGTAAGGACGTCAAAGGTTACAGCAAGAAAGCTAGAAAATAGGGTTGAGAGAGATAATATATCAGTCATGATGGAATGGCAGAGCAGAGTTCATGGGTCGAATGGCCTAATTTGCTCCTATGTCTTAAAAGAACCAAATAAAAGTCATTTGAAATTAATTCTCTGATGTGTTTCTTCTTTTTATTTCCCACATTCTATCAAAAGCCTTTCATTCACTGCCTGATCAAGATTTATGAAAGAATGAAAAATGAAGCGATCATCACATGAAATTATAATCAATATAGAACAGCAAGAAATGATGAGCTGTGTAGGTACTTAATTAGCTGCTTCATCGAGGGTGGTCTTGGTTTGGATTTGAGCTGCAAAGAAACACAGCAGTGAAGCATTTTGCATTTCCATCTACTTAAAATTAAAAATTATAATTCAAAGAAATCTCCTGCAATTAATTCATCTTTCATGTTTATTAATAATTGAGTCTGCCTCTTTTTAGTGGACTAAAGTTACTATGTAATTGTCACCTATGGACCCAACTCCTGATAGTCTAAGACTGGGGTAAGACACGTAAATAAACAATGTTTAATCTAATTCTGAAGAAAATACCACTTGTTTTTTGGCAAATTATTTTTAAAAAGTCCCAGACTTTAGGCAGTTTCATGCTTCATCCGTTTTAAGTTGTCTATTAAATTCTTCTTAAATATTTAGGTTCTTGCTACTAAGAACACTTAAACTCCAGGTATAAATCCAGTCCAATTTTTTAAAGGATATGCAAATATCTTGGAGATTATTGACAATATCTAAACATATTGGCTATCCCTTCTTGATCCTCTTAGCAGTCTTCTATTTTGCATCTTGATAGCTGAGAGAAAATTATAATATATTCTAGCAAGGTTTGTTTGAAACAAAGGGGGCAGGGATTAGTCTCTAAGGAGCTCTCTAATTCCATTTGCTCAAGTGTCTCAATATCTGATAAATGTATTATCAAAGCCAGGATTTTCATGTTACTCTTCAACAGACAGAGTTGTGCTTTTCACTTTCTTAAATGGTTACAAACACAAAGTTCCCTGAAAGTGGTGACACAATTAGGCAGCGTGATGGAGAAACAGTTCAGCATAGTTTGCTTCATCAGTATATCTGGTATCTTCATCTGGTATAGAGGCTGAGACATCAGGTTATATTGGTGAGGTGACCCTTGGAAAACTGTGGGCATTTCTGGTCTCCAAGCTATATATAAAGAAGTCATTAAACTGGAAAGATGCACAACGATGTTAATGGGACTGAAGGTCTTGACATATAAGGTGGGGCTGCGTAGGCACAGAAACTTTTCCCTGGAGTTATATACAATCATAGGGGTGTAAATGAGTTGGATAGTCACCTTGGGGTAAGGGAGTCAATGATTTTAAGGAGAAAACATTTCAAAGTATTTACCACTGTATGTTGTATTGTCTACATTCAACGTTCAAAACTTGGTCTCCTCTAGACTGAAGAAACCAAACAAATATTGGTCATTGGTTTGCAGAGCACATGAGAGTTCTCTCTACAGCAGGGTCCCTAAGTTTCTGGCTGCTGGCACTTTACTGCACTATTGTACATCTATGCTGACCTTCTGTCTCTCACCTCCTGCACTGTTCCAACAAGGTCCAGTGCAAGCTTGAGTAACAACATCTAATCTTCCTCTTAGGCATTGCAGCCTTATAGATTCAATATCAAATTCCCCAACTTTTAGTAATGTCTGTCTATATCAGAACTTTCCATTTCATTCTATCAAAATTTTGGCTCACCTAATCTTTTTCTGTTGGTGTAGTCTTGTCTTCTGAGCATGTCCCACATAAACAACACATCTGTCAGACCAAGAAGCAAAACCTGATCTCAACTTCTACGTTGACTTTTTTCCCATTTTTCGCAAAAGTTCCTGACCTTGAAACATAAACTGCTTGCATTTCAACCGGGCTGAAAGTTCTTCTGAGTGCTTTCTGTTTCTATTTGTTACCTACTCTATCTGTTGACCGATGGATTACTAGGGCCGTTGGTTCATAACTGAACTATTGATGCCCATTGCCTATGATAAACCCTCCTTTAAATGGAAAGTCCAAAATGTGAAATGGCTTCTCATGAATTCTCACATCATGTCAGACTCCATCATTAATATTCTCACATCATCTTATCTGAATAAGCCTGGAAATTACATATTGTTGCCAGTGTCTTGAGTTTGAACACATTTTCTTCAGCTGTCTCCTCCGGTCGCTTGCTTCATGCAGCAAACTTATAACTCTTCACTTCATTGACAACATTTAATACGCCCCCACAATGGTTTTGTTATGTCATTATATGACCTTGACAGTCAATTGTATACTTAATAATGTCTCATGTATGTTAGAGACGTGGTTTCTGCCAGATTATTCATAATAGTTTTTGTGAATGCCATTTTCTAACTAAAGATTTCAGCCAAATGAAGCACTGTAGTGTAGGGAATTGTATGCTCATACACTTTGGTAGAAGGAATAAAGGCACAGACTATTTGTTAGAAAGGCAGCAAATTCAGAAATCAGAGGTGTAAAGGGACTTGGGAGTCATCGTACTGGATTTCATGAAGGTTAAATTGCAAGTTAAGTTAGTTAAGAAAGGCCACCGTAATGTTAGCATTCATTTTGAGAGAACTAGACTATGAAAGCAAGGATATAATGCAGAGGCCAAGTCATTGGGTATATATAATGCCCTGGTTAAGACTTTTACTGTTAATACTGTAGAGCATTTCTTTTAGTAGCTTTCTGCAGAAGCAGGGAGGCCTGCTGATAGTGTGTTTGGGTTTCAGGTAAGTATAAGGAATATTCAACTTAGGAATGTTGTGCCAGCCACTCAAGATGGCAGAATCAGGAGGAAGTTTGAGAGAGCCGGGCGGAGAGAGATTTGTGACGGACAGTGCGGTTCCCTATTTTTTTATCGGTGGGTATGCAGACAAAACAGAAGGGAAGACGGATGAGGATGCCATGGGAAGGAGCATCTCTTTTGCAGAAGGTGCTTTGTGAAGATGAAATGCTCCAAGGAGGAAGGGCCAATATGCCCAACTGTGTGCCCTTTTCTTCAAGATGGATTTCAAGGGAAATTCGGAAAGTGGTGTGTGCACTCACACAAACTGTGGTTTCAGTGGTGTGAGTTACAGACGCCAGTATCAACTCCAACTAAATGTGCATATTTGGACTGAGTTAACTATAGTGGGCCCTTTTTTTTTTTTTTCCTTTTCTTTTCCCTACTAACTGTTCAATAAAGCTGAAATTTGAAAATATACTTTCTTTATAACTTTATGCAGCGTATGATTTGTTATTTCTTGCTGACTGACAATTATGTAAGAGCAGTATTTACACAGCATTCACTCACATTGAGGTTTCTTTAATCAGATCTTCACGATGTTCCAGTCTGGTCAGACCCCAAATCATACCAACCCTGGTCACCTATTGTTTATAATGGGTGGCCTGAGTCCCATGGCTGGCAACAAGCCAAATTCACATGCGAGCCTGGTGAGGGGGCTTCATTGTGGGGTTTTGTCAAGGGTTCGCTGAATTCTGTGTAATTGCTGTAAGAATTGATTAAGCAGTTTGTGTGTTTAAGCCAGTGTTTAAACTAGTGTCAGGGAGAGAGATTAAGGTGCTTTATTACGGATGCTACAGGGATTAAGCTTTTGTGTACTTCAAAGAGAATACCCACAAATAATGCTTGTGTTTTGAGTGGGGTGGATGCCCAAACTCCCAGTGAACGGGTGTCCAGAGTACTAAATTCTATTAAAGATATGGGAAAAGTTAAGCAGATTGAACATTGTTTTGACCGATTGGCTGCCAAGGGTGTCGTGTTAGCCCACAATAGCAGTGACATGTCTGAAGTCACAATGCCTGATAGGTTGGGAGACCCTTCAGAGGCGAGGTCATGTGCAGTTCATAGTTTTAGAGAAGGGGGGCATGTAACTGAGGGCGAAGACTTTAAAGACAAGTTACCCCTTCTCTTCTCCTCACCAGTTCATCAACTCCCTCTGGTGCCCCTCCTTTTCACCTTTCCCCCATATTCCGTTGTCCTCTTCTATCTGACGTCTTCCTCTTCAGCCCTTGACCTCCATTACCTCCCAGCTTCTCACTTCTCCCCCTCCCCGCTTACCCATTCACCTACTCCATCATTTTGTTTATTGTCATGTGACTATACATTTACATAATCAAATGAAACAATGTCCCTCCAGAGTACAGTGCACCCACAATACGAACATATATCACACATAGCACATAAAACAGTTAAGTTAATAAAATAGAATTCCAAAATGCATGTCGTGCACAACACAGTAAATAGCTCACTGTCCTAGTGACAAAGTCTTCATTAGTCTCACATGATGGGGAAGAAACCATTACCCAGTCTGGTAGTCCTAGTCCTAATGCTCCTGTACTTCCTTTCTGAAAGTAGTGGGTCAAACAGATTGTGGGATGGGTGGTAGAGATCTCAATAATGATTCGTGTCCTTCATAAATAGGGGAGTGGAGACCCTATTGATCTTCTTGGTGGGTTTTACTATCCTCTTCAGGGTTTTGAGTTTCAGTGCCTTGCTGCTTCCATCCCACAAAATCACGCAGCCAGATAGGACACTCTCAAAGGTGCTCCTGTAGACAGTCGTTGGAACGGGGTGAGGAGTTGCTATGTCTCCTTGACCAGTGAGGAGAAGTTATAGGTCCAGACGAGATCATCCATTATGTGTGCTACAAGGAACTTTGTGCTTTTCAGTTTCAGTTTTGTTTTCTCCACGGCAGAGCCATTGATGTACAATGGAGAGTGGTCAACCCGTGCCTTGCTGAAATCCAGAATCACCTCTTTTGTCTTGTCCATGGTGTGATTCAGGTTGTTGTTCTTACACCATTTGACAAGTTTCTCTACCTCCTCCCTGTACGCTGACGCATCATTGATGCCATTGTATCATCAGCGTACTTGATGATGCGGTTCGAGTTGGATCTGGCAGTGTAGTTGTGAGTTGGCATCATGAACAGCAGTGAGCTGAGCACACAGCCCTGGGGGGTGGGGGGGGGGAGTGGAACCAGTGCTCAGCGTAAGGGAGCTTGAGTTGTTGCTGCCAACGTGGACTGACTGGGGTCTTTCTATCAGAGAGGGGTGTTGAGTCCCAATGAGGACAAGTTGCCCACCATCCTCAGAGGGATAATCGTGCTAAATGCTAAGCAGAAGTCGATGAACAATGTCCTGGTGTATAAGGCATTGTTTTCTTGGTAGGACAGGATGGAGTGGAGTGCTGACGCTATCAGTGAACCAGTTAGGGCAGTAGGTGAGCTGGAAAGGGTCTAATGAAGCTATTAGGTGGGATTTTATACGATCCATTACTAGCTACTCAAAGCATAATTGTTGAGGCCTGCAACACTGGGTCGTAATCAGTCAGGCGGTTCAGTCACTGTCTTGGGCACCAGCATGATGGTGGCTGTATTGAAGCCTGCAGGGACAGTGGATTGTTGCAAAGAGATATTAAAGATGTCCATTAAGATGTCTGTTACCTGGGCTGCACGTCCCTCAGCACCTGAACAGGTATGTCCTCTGACCCTGCAGCTTTGCATGGGCTTCTTCTCTCTTCAGCCTCAGGCAGACAGACTGCCTGTTCCTCAGGGGGAGAGGCAACACTGTTTGATGTCACATTTTGTCAAATCATGCATAGAAGGCATTCATTCAGCCTATCACCGACCAGCTAGTACTCTTTCCCCTCCCCTCACCTTCTCATTCTGCTTTCTTTTCCATCCTACTGAAGGGTCTCAGCCTGAAATATCAACTGTTTATTCACCTCCACAGAAGCTGTCTGACTGGCTGAGTCCCTCCAACATTTTGTGTGCCCTGCTCAAGATTCAGCCTAATATTCCCAAGTTACCAAATGCATTAAAGTTTGCAGTTGAGACTGTCTATTTGCTTTAGGGATAAGGAAACATTTCCTTTAATTTCAGTGTTATTGATTTTTGTTAGGCATTGACTGTCAACAGGAAAATACATTTGATTTTCCTGCCTTTCAAGTGATAGAAAATTGTATCTGGCACGTAAAGAGCATTTGTGATCTTCATTACAAATGTTATAATCTGTCCTCCATACAAATGCCAAGGCTGTAAAAAAACATAAATCCAGTCTTTCACTCGCAGAGGAATAAATGGAAGTTCACAAGAGAATAAAGTAAGGCAAGTGAAACATCTGCAATAAAGAATGGAGCAAAGCCCAACTAGTATAAATGACTGCCACAGTTTAATTTGCTCTGGTGCTTGTAAAACTAGAGCAAAATTTAGGCTGGCAGGCAGAAGTGAGAATGAGATCCAGAACTCAGCTGTACCAGGGGAATGGTTTGTGATGTGAAGTCAGATTCCTCTGTACATGCCGGTGAAAGCTGCAAAAGACGTACAGAAGGCATGCAAACTAGACTAGTGCCCAAAGATGTATTTCTGTTCCACCTGGACTAGAAGGAACCCTTTTGAGTTTGTAAAGAGTTGCTAAGTTGTTGTTTGTAGGTTTGTTCATCGAGCTGGGAGGTTAGGTCACAAATATCTCATGATGAGTTGAGGTGACGTTATCAGATGATAATATCTTTTTGTTCACTCTGTTGCTTCTGTTAAGATTAATTTTGAGTTTACCATCATTCACAGAACTCCTGAAATTAAAAAAAAAAATTCCAGGATAACCCCAGAAGTGAACTGAATGACATTCATACAGGGGAACAGTGACTGGTTGTAACACATTTGACAGTGCACAGTTTCCCACTCAGATGTGGTAGCTGGTCCTCCTCTACGAAGGCTAGGATCAGGAGTCAATTGAGCCCTTGACTGGAGTTGGTGACTTGTGCTTGTGCATTGCTTCATCCATCAGCAGAGAATATCGGGAAGCAGGTGCAATTCTTGTGACAGGGAGAGGTGAGGCAGGAATATTGTACAATTTTGTGATGGCGCTGCTGGGATACTGCACATAGCGGATGAGCAAGCCCAGCAGATTGACAGGTAAGTACTGTGAGGAAGAGGTGGTGGTAGCAATAGTGTAAAATTTCTACTCATGTTGTGAGATTGTGAGCACTTCGAGAGTGCATTATGCTCATACAGCTGAAATCACTAAACAATGCATTGAGGTAGAACAAAGTAAAACAGAACACAGAACAAAGTCTAACGGCTACAGAGGAGATGCAAGGCAAGTAAACGAGAAGGTGCGAAATCATAGCAGGATAGATTGTGAGGTTAAAAGTCTATCTAATCGTATTGGGGAATCATTTAATAGACTTATAACAGCAGAGTAGAAGTTGTCTTTAAATCCGGTGGTAGTGCTGTCAGGATTTGTATCTCCTGCCTAACGGAAGAAAGGGGAAGAGAGAATGTGTGGGGAGAGAGGGGCTTTGATCATGCCATCTACTCTACAGAGGTAGTGAGAAGCACTATAAGGCCAGTAACAACTTGAAAGACCCCACCTACCCTACTCATATACTGTCTGTCCCACTCCCATTAGGGAAGAGGCTACACAGATAATACTAGGCAAACTAATTAACATGGAATAAATATCAGAGTATGGCTTGTATGGTAAGTATATTTCTAAATTCTACTTCTCCACTAAAAACTGTATTTAAAACTAAAAGTAATGAAAAACATAGTTCTCTTTAGCCAAGCCTTCAGGCAATTGTTTCATAAGTAGGCCAAGATCTTGAAATTTCATTGTCAGTGTTCAAGATCTCTGCTTAATTTAAACTCACAACAGGAACAAAAAAGAATAAATTAAGAGATCTGTTCATAATAGCCCACTGTGCAGTAGTCCCCCATGTTGTGAGATTAAAAAGGAGAAGATCCATAAAAATTCTGGTAAAGCTACGTCCATGTTAAGTATGAGGAATTCTGATTAAATTAGTCCTCATATTACTTATTAATAGAATGAAAGCTGTTGCAGAGTGCAAAATTCGACCAGGGAGATAGTACCTGAAAACTTGGCAGCTGTATAACTGAACAAAATTGAAATGGTATCTATTCATCAGCCAATAGTGTGTAAATGCTTATATTTTCATCCTGTCTGTGCAGGTGGATTAAGATAAATCTAATATCGTCTACAAAATTGCACATGGTCATTTGTTACTGACGTAAATAAATTACTCTGATAGATTTGCCCCATGTTGAGCTCAGAGAAGTTTTGACATTTCAGAAATGGGAGCAGCTTTGTGGTAAGGGCAGTCGGTTAATAATTAATGGAAACTGATGTGGATCATCTGTAGATCCAATACACTTGAAAGTCTTTTTTTTTATTAAACCTTTATTTTCTATTAGTGGCAGGCTTAGTGGGTGTAACCAGCCTGAATAAATGGTGCCTATGACTTAATTACTGCATATCATCAATGTCTTGAAAACAGGCACATTTTGAGGTATGACACCAACCTTGGGGATCTAGTGGACAGCGAGGAAGGCTGATGGGAAGCTTGCAATGGGATCTGGATCTGCTGGAAAAATGGGCTGAAAAATGGCAGGTAGAATTTAATGCAAACAAGTGTGTGATATTGCACCAGGGTAGAACTGACACAGTGAGCAGTAGGGCACTGAGGAGCATGGTAGAATGGAAGAATCTGAGAATACAGATCCATAATTCCTTGAAAGTGGCATCACAGGCAGATAGGGTGGTAAGGAGAGGTTTTGGCAAATTGGCCTTCATAAATCAAAGTACTGAGTACAGGAGATTGTTATGTTGAAGTTGGAAAAGACGTTGGCAAGGTCTAATTTGGAGTATTGTGATCAATTCTGGTCACCTATCTACAGAAAAACATCAATAAGATTGGAAGAGTGCAGAGAAAATTTACAAGCATGTTGCCAGGTCATGTGGACCTGAGCTTCAGGGAAAGGTTGATTAGGTTATTCTCTCGAGTGTAGGAGAATGAGGGAAGGTTTGATAGAGGTGTATAAAATAATGAGTGGTATAGGTAGGGTAAATGCAAACAGGTTTTTTTCCACTGATATTGGGTGAGACTAGAACTTGAGGTCATAGGTTAAGGATGAAAGGTGAAATGTTTAAGCGGAACATGAGGGGATATTTCTTCCCTCAGAAGACAGTGAGTGTGTGGAACAAGCAGCGAGAGGAAGTGGTGGATTTGGGTTCAATTTCAACTTTTAAGAAAGATTTGAATAGATACATGGATAAGAGGAGTTTGGAGAGCTATGGCTCAGGTGCAGACTGATGAGACCAGGTGGATTAATATTTCAGGATGGGATTTAGGTGGGCCAAAGGTCCCATGTCTGTGCTGTAGTGTTCTATGACTATGACCCTATAACATGATCACCAGCAGAACTAAAATGATTGGCGGATGCAGATGTACAAGTAAAAGTGGTTGCACACCATCTTAGAAACATAGAACATAGAAAACCTACAGCTCAATACAGGCTCTTCGGTCCACAAAGTTGTGCCGAACATGTCCCTACCCTAGAAATTACTAGGCTTACCCATAGCCCTCTATTTTACTAAGCTCCATGTACCTATCTGAAATCCTCTGATAAGAACGTATCGTGTCCGCCTCCACCACCATTGTCAGCAGCCCATTCCATGCACTCACCACTCTCTGCATAAAAAACTTACCCCTGACGTCTCTTCTGTACCTACTCCCCAGCATCTTAAACCTGTGTCCTCTTGTGGCAACCATTTCAGCCCTGGGAAAAAGTCTCCGACTATCCACATGGTCAATGCCTCTCATCATCTTATACACCTCGATCAGTTCACCTCTCATCCTCCGTCGCTCCAAGGAGAAAAGGCCGAGTTCACTCAACCTATTCTTATAAGACATGCTCCCCAATCCAGGCAACATCCTTGTAAATCTCCTCTGCAGCATTTCTATGGCTCCCACATCCTTCCTGTAGTGAGGCGACCAGAACTGAGCACAGTACTCCAAGTGGGGTCTGACAAGGGTCCTATATACCTCTCAGCTCCTAAATTCAATTCCATGATTGATGAAGGCCAATACACCATACGCCTTCTTAACCACAGAGTCAACCTGCGCAGCTGCTTTGAGCATCCTATGGAATCAGGCCCCAAGATCCCTCTGATCCTCCACACTGCCAAGAGTCTTACCATTAATACTATATTCTGCCATCATATTTGACCTACCAAAATGAACCACTTCAAACTTATCTGGGTTGAAATCCATCTGCCACTTCTCAGACCAGTTTTGCATCCTATCAATGTCTCGCTGTAACCTTTGACAGCCCTCCACACTATCCACAACACCCCCAACCTTTGTGTCATCAGGAAATTTACTAACCCATCCCTCCACTTCCTCATCCAGGTCATTTATAAAAATCACGAAGAGTAAGGGTCCCAGAACAGATCCTTGAGGCACTCCACTGGTGACCGACCTCCATGCAGAACATGACTTGTCTACAACCACTCTTTGCCTTCTGTGGCCAAGCCAGTTCTGGATCCACAAAGCAATGTCCAGTTGGATCCCATGTCTCCTTACTTTCTCAATAAGCCTTGCATGGGGTATCTTTTCAAGTGCCTTGCTGAAATTCATATACACTACATCTACTACTCTTCCTTCATCAATGAGTTTAGTTACATCCTCAAAAAATTCAATCAGGCTCGTAAGGCACAACCTGCCCTTAACAAGGCCATGCTGACTACTCCTAATCATATTAAACCTCTCCAAATGTTCATAAATCCTGCCTCTCAGGATCTTCTCCATCAACTTACCAACCACTGAGGTAAGACTCACTGGTCAATGATTTCCTGCGCTATCTCTATTCCCGCTCTTGAATAAAGGAACATCTGCAACCCTCCAGTCCTCTGGAACCTCTCTCGTCCCCATTGATGACGTAAAGATCATTGCCAGAGGCTCAGCAATCTCACCCCTCACCTCCCACAGTAGCCTGGGGTACATTTCGTCCAGTCCCGGCGACTTACCCAACTTGATGTTTTCCAAAAGCCCCAGCACATCCTCTTTCTTAATATCTACGTGCTCAAGCTTTTCAGTCTGCTGCAAGTTATTACTACAATCACTAAGATCCTTTTCCATAGTGAATACTGAAGTAAAGTATTCATTAAGTACCTCTGCTATTTCCTCCAGTTCCATAGACACTTTCCCACTTGCTAGGTCCTATTCTTTCACGTCTTATCCTCTTGCTCTTCACATACTTGTAGAATGCCTTGGCTGTTTCTTTAATTCTGCCTGCTAATGCCTTTTCATGGCCCCATCTGACTCTCCTAATTTCCTTCTTAAATTCCTTCCTAGTAGCCTTATAATTTTCTAGATATCTAACATTACCTCGCTCTCTGAACCTTTTGTAAGCTTTTCTTTTCTTCTTGACTAGATTTATTACAGCCTTTGTACACGGAAGTTACTCATTATGTTTAAGTCTACTTTGCTTGCTCTTCTCTTTGATATTGAATTTATATCAAATTCAATACTTTGGGGTAGCATGGTAGCATAGTGGTTAGCACGACACTTTACAGTACCAGTGACCCGGGTTCAATTCCTGCTGCTGCCTGTAAGCAGTTTGTGCCTTCTTCCCGTGACCATGAGGGTTTCCTCCAGGTGCTCCAGTTTCCTCTCACAGTCCAAAGATGTACCAGTTGTTAAATTAATCGGTCATTGTAAATCCTGTGATTAGATTAGGGTTAAATCAGGGATAGCTGGGTGGCACAGATCAGAGGGCCAGAAAGGCCTATTCCGTGCTGTTCCTCAATAAATAAATAAATAAATAAATAACCATAGATTGGATGTGTTTCTTCCTCCTACCCAAGTTAATTGTTATTGGTATTATGGTTGGGACAAACACTTGTACTACTTAAAATAACTCAAGAGAAAGAACAATTACTAAAAGTGTAGAAAACAAGTGAACTATTCCTCAGACATTTGAATTTAATAATAATATGGGAACTCATTCAAATCTATGGGTGTCCGTTAATCAGAGATAGCCTGTAAATATATCTATTTTGTTTAGATAATAGCAATATTTTTCATCTTGAATAAAATTTAGAGCTACTCAGAATGGAATCCTTTAGTTGCATTTTTGTTTGGCTTTGACAAATGAAAGTAGAATCATAATTTCAAAGGAAGCAATCATTTGGCCCACCGAATCCCTGCCAGCTCTTTGCAGAGAAATCCAGTAAGTTTTGTTCATTTGTTCTCCTTTCCATTGCACTGCAATTTACACTCAGTGGCCACTTCATTATGTATACTCGTCCACCTGCTCATTCATGTAAATACCTAATCAGCCAACCATCTGGTAGCAACTCAATGCATAAAAGCATGCAGACATGGTCAGCAGGTTCAGTTGTTGTTCAGACCAAACAGCAGAATGGGGGAAGAAATGTGATGTAAGCGACTTCGACTGTGGAATGATTATTTGTGCCAGACAGGATGGTTTGAGTATCTCAGAAACTGCTGATCTCCTGGGATTTTCATGTTCAACCGTCTCTAGAGTTTACAGAGAATGGTGCAAAAAAAAATAAAAACATGCAGTGAGTGAGAGTTCTGTGGGCAAATATGCCGTGTTAATTAGCGAGTTCAGAGGAGAATGGCAAGATTGGTTTAAGCTGGCAGGAAGACAATAGTAAGTCAAATAACCACACATTACAACAGTGGTGTGCAGAAGAGATTCCCCGAATGTGCAACATGTTGAATCTTGAAATGAATGCGCTACAGCAGCAGAAGACAATGAATGTACAGAAATACTGGGGATACCTAATAAAGTGGCTACTAATAGTAGTTTTTCTCTAATATCGATCCAGTTCCATTTTGAAAGCTCTCGTTAGTTCTTACCAATCCTGCAGATAATCAGTCCCAGAATGTACCAAATTTTCCATAAAAGATTTGCGCTATCCCAGTAGGTGGTGGAGACCCATGCTTCCACAGGGGACTGTCACAGCTCCTGGACGAGTATTTGCATTACCAAGGCATAGGGGGCTGTGGACCAAGAGCTGGTAAGTGGGACATATAGTTTGGTACTTAAGCTTGTTGTGGACATGGTAGATTTTAGCTATATCTCTATGATCTATTCCTTTACATCCAAGCTGGCTTTTTAGAGCAGCTTGTGGTTGAGCCCAGTGGGGGAAAGGTTATTCTGGAATGGGTGCAGTGTAATGAACAGGATTTGATTAGTGAGCTTAAGGAATTAGAAGAAATATTTTAGCATGGATGAAGCAGTGGCTTATTGGCAGGAGGCAAAGTGTAGGAATAAAGGGAGCCTTTTCTGGCTGGCTGCAGGTGTTTACTGGTGTTCCAAATGGGTCTGTGTTGGGAACTATTCTTTTTATGTTATATATCAGTGATTTGGATGATAAAATTGATGCATTTGTTGCAACGTTTGCAGATAATATGAAGAAATGTGGAGGGGCAGGTAGTTTTAAGGAAGTCGAGAGGCTACAGAAGGACTTACAGAGATGAGGAGAATGAGCAAAGAAATGGCAGGTGGAATGTAGTGTCGGGAAGCGTATGGTCATGCACTTTGGCAGAAGTAATGAAAGGCTGACTATTTTCTAAATGGAGAGAAAATTTGCAGGATTTCTTAAAAGTTAACTTGCAGGTTGAGTCTGTGGTGAGGAAGGAAATGCAATGTTAGCAATCATTTCAGGAGGACTACAATATAAAAGCAAGGATGCAATGTTGAGACTTTATAAAGCACTAGTGAGAGCTCACTTGGAGTACTGTGAGTAGTTTTGGACCTCTTATCGTAGAAAGGATGTGCTGAAACTGAAGAGGGTTAAAAGGAGGTTCACAAAAATGATTCCAGAATTCAATGGCTTGGCATATGAAGAACGTTTGATGACTCTGGGCCTGAACTCACTGGAATTCAGAAGAATAAGGGGTGAACTCATTGAAACCTATTGAACGGTGAAAGGCCTTGATAAAGTGGATGTGGCGAGGATGTTGCATATGGTGGGAAAATCTAAGACCAGAGGGCACAGCCTCAGAATAGAGGGCTGTCCTTTAAGAACAGAGATGAGAAGGAATTCCTTTAGCCAGATATGGTGAACCTGCAGAATTCTTTGCAACAGGTAGCTATGATTGCCAAGTCTTTATGTATATTTAAAGCTGAGGTTGATAGGTCATTGATTGATCAGGGCATGAAGGGATACGGGAAGAAGGCAGGAGACTGGGACTGAGAGGAAAATTGGTTCAGCCATGATGAAATGGCAGAGCAGAATAGACAAAGGAGAGTCAGAGGATGTTGATTACTTGGATTTTCAGAAAGTCTTTGACAAGGTGTCACACATGAGTTTGCTCAACAAGATAAGAGCCCATGGTATTACAGGAAAGATGCCAGCATTGACAGGAAGGCTGCCTGATAGGAAGAAAAGATTGGGAATAAAGGAGGCCTATTGTGGTTGGCTGACGGTGACTAATGGTGTTCCACAGGGGTTAGTATTGGGACCACTCCTTTTCACATTATATGTCAACGATTTGGATGACAGAACTGATGGCTTTGTGGCCAGGTTTACTGACGTTACAAAGATAGGTGGAGGGTCAGGTAGTGTTGAAGAAGCAGAGAGACTACAGAAAGATGGACAGATTGGGAGAATGGACAAAGAGTGGCAGATAAAATATAGGTTAGGGAAATGTAAGGTCATGCATTTTGGTAGAAAGAATAAAGATGTAGATAATTTTCTAAATGGGGAGAAAATTCAAAAATCAGAGGAGCAAAATATATTGGGAGTTCTTGTGTGGTATTCTTTAAAGGTTAACTTGTAGGTTGAGTCAGTGGTAAAGAGAACAAATACAATGTTAGCTTTCATTGTGAGAGAACTAGAGTATAATGCTGAGGTTCTATAAGGCATTAGTTTGACCAAACTGGTATTGTTGTGAGCAGTTTTAGGCCCCTAATCTCTGAAAGGATGTCCTGGCATTGGAGAGGGTCCAGAGGTGGTTCATGAGAATGATTCCTGGAATGAAAGGGTTAATGAATGGAGAAAGTTTGAAGGCTCTGGACTTGTACTCACTGGAGTTCAGAAGAATGGATGTTATTGAAACCTTTTGAATACTGAAAGGCCTAGAAAGAGCGGAAGTGAAAAGTGAGAGAGTCCGGAACAAGAGGACACAGCCTCAGAATATAAGGATGTCCTTTCAGAACAGAGATGAGGAGGAATTTCTTTAGCCAGAGGGTGTTGAATCTATCAGGAGCTTGAGGCCTGTACTCACTGGAGTTTAGGTGGAATCTCATTGATACTTATTGAATATTGAAAGGCCTAGAGAGAATGGAAGGGAAGAAAATGTTTCCTATAGTGGTTGAGTCTAAAGCCAGAAGGTACAGCCCCAGAATAGAGGGACATCCATTTAGAATAAAGTTGGGAAGGATTTTTTTCAGCCAGAGAGTGGTGAACCTGTAGAATTCATTGTCACTGACAACTGTGGAGGCCAAATCATTGGGTATATTTAAAGCAGACGTTGATAGGTTCTTGTTTATTAAGGGTGTGAAAGGTTACAGGGAGAAGGCAGGAGAATGGGGTTGAGAGGGATAATAAATCTGCCATGTTGGAATGGTGGGACAGACACAATGGGAAAAATGGCTGAATGTTACTCCTACTGTATGTCTTCAATAGGTTCAATAGGTACATTTACTGTCAAAGAAATGTATACAAAATACTTTCGAAAAATTTTTTCCCTGCAAACATCCACAAAAACCGAGGAGTGCCTCAAAGAATGAATGACAGTTAAATGTTAGAATCCCAAAATCCCTCCTAGCTCCCCCTTCCTGAGCATAAGCAGCAGCAAAGCAACGACCCCCTTCCCCAACCAGCAAAAAAAGCATCGCCCCCCCCCCCACTGAACACTCAAGCGTGCAACAAAGCATCAATAAAGACACAGACATGCAGTACCCCAAAGACTACTTGTTCACCTGGTAATTCAACACAGGCTCTCTCTCTCTCCCTAATAAGGGAAAAAGAGGTGTCCCTGTTTCACAGTGAGGGGGGAGACATAACAAAACAACTCACCAACTTATGGTGTTAAAAAGTCTGCTGCATTGCTTCTTTCAAGCTCTGTACCCAAAGATTTCGGGTGTCTGGGCACACAGCTCACAGCTAGCTCATTATTTTCGATCTTCCGTTTCCCATGACGCACCAGGCGGCAGCACCAACCTCGAGTCCGCCCATCTTGAGAGCCACGAAAAACCGGCACCCTGAAGGTGGGCTAGTCTTCTAGGCCGTGCCCTTGGCATATTGAAAAGCGGCCAGTTGTGAGACTCCAAGAGCAGGTCCCATTCCTGCAAAGAACTGAAGTCAGCCTGTAACTCCAGGTTAAGGTCGTCAAAAGAACCCTGAAAAGGAAAAACAGATATATTAAAGATAGAAATAGAGCTGTTTCCAAAGATACAAGCAAAGGAGTCGCCATTAGGTGCCATCATCCTCCTAAGCTTATGACCTTATCTTTAGCTTGTCATTTTATGTCAATTAGCCACGAACCATTCACCAATGGGAACAGCTAATCCTATCTAAACCTAGCACAAACCTACATACCTCTATCAAATTTTTTTCTCAAAATTTTCTCTTCCAAGAGCAAACCCATTTCTCTGGTTCAACTTGCAGCTGAACACTATCGTCTCTGAAAGTGTTCTATAGATCTGGTAAAGTTAAGATGGTGCAGCAGTAGGGCATTATCAGCTATTTTGATCATTGATGGCCTACACCCCCACTTGAAATGTTCAGTTGTAGTCGACAACCAAGGACTCTTGTGCAATAACAGGAAATGTGCCGTCCAATATTCATTTCCTGAAGGCTAACATCTTCTCTGGTTAGAGGCCATGAGAGCCCAGCCTGGGAGGACTTGAAGGGGTAGACTAATATTTGAGTTGGTTAGGAGATGGGGGTCCTGGTGAGATGAGTAAGGATAGATCTTGATTTTCTGAAAATGGAGTATGAATAGGATTTGGATTTTGCATTCAAAGAAGCATCATAAAATTATGGGGTGGACTGGATATAGGCAGCATAGGAAAAAGGCAATAGAAATGGTGCAGTGTAGAGTGGGCAAAGAAAGAGTGAGATATATTGCCTACCTCTCAGTGTCTTAGTTTCATACTGTGCTGATAATGTCTAGTTACTTAGGAGTGCTCAGTGACAGCTGCTCCCTTGACAATTTAATCCAAGTTTTGCTTCAGTGCTCTGAAATGAATTGTACCAAATCATGCATTCCTAGAGCAGAATCACAGAAGATATTGATGCTGATAAACATCTGGTGTAGCTTACGAGTGACTTGAAGTGACCCGGAAATAGTTGTTACTTTATTTCACTCCGTACAATAATTGATATTCCAAAGCATTATTCTGTAAAAAAAAGGTCTATTACTGAATTTCCAGCCAAGTTTCTATTGTCACTGTATCTACCAAAGTACCACTGCACCACGCTCTGTGAAAATACTTTTGCAGTTTATTATTTTCTGTAATTCGTATGTACACAGTACTTAAAGAAAAGATTAACTGTATTTGTCACATGTTAATCAAAGCATCAAAACATATAGTAAAATTCAAATTGTATTATCAAAGTGCATATATGTCATAACATATATCCCTGATATTCATTTGTTGTGGGAATGCTCTATGGATCTTTAGAATAATAACCATAATAGAATCTATGAAAGATCACCCAACTAGGGTGTTCAACCAGCGTGCAGAAAATAGCAAGTTATGCAAATACAAAAAGAAAAAAAATAATAATAATAAATAAAGAAGCAATAAATATTGAGAACATGAGATGAAGAGTCCTTGACAATGAATGCATTGGTCGTGGAAACATTTCAATGATGCAGCAAGTGAAGTTGGGAGAAGTATCCCCTTTGAATCAAAAGCCTTATGTTTGAGGGGTAGTAACTGTTCCTATATCTGGCAGTGTGAGCCTAAGGCTCTTGTACCTTCTTCCTGATGGAAGCCGTAAGAAGAGAGCTTGTCCTGAGTGGTGGGGATGCGACTGGGTTTCATGTAGACTATCATGATGGACTGGGCCATACCTATGACTTATTTTGTATTTTCCATTCAAGGGCCATGGTGCTTCCATACCAGGCTATGATGCAGCCAGTAAGTATACTCGCCACTACACATCTATAGAAGTTTGTCAAAGTTTTAGATGTCATTCCGAGTCTCCGCAAATGCTTAAGGAAGTAGAAATGTTGCCATGTTTTCTTCATAATTGCACTTAGGTGCTAGACCCAGGATAGGTCCTCCAAAATCATAATACTTAGAAATTTAAAATTACTGATCCTCCAATGATGACTGACTCATGGACCTCTGGTTTCCTTCTCCTGAAGTCTATAATCAGCTCCTTGGTCTCGCAGACATTGAGTGAGATGGTGTTGTTATGACACCACTCAGCCAGATTTTCAATCTTCCTCCTGTATGCTGATTCATTACATCCTTGATTTGGCATATGACTGTGGTGTCATCAGCAAACTTGAAAATGGTGTTGGATCTCTGCTTAGCCACAGTCATAAGCGTAAAGTGAGTAGATCAGGGGGCTAATCACACAGCCTTGTGGTGCACCTGTGCTGATGGAGATCACTGGGGAGATGTTGTCAATGTGAATTTACTGGGGTCAACAATGAGCAAATCTAGGATCCAATTGCACAAGGAGATATTGAGGTCAAGGTCTTGGAGCATACTGAAGGGTTTTGAGCAGATGTTAGTATTGAATGCTGAGCTGTAGTCAATAGAGAGCATCCTGTTGTTTGCTGTCCAGAAGTCCCAGGGATGAGCGAAGAGTCATTGAAATAGCATCTGATGTGGACCTGTTGCTCCAGTATGTAAGTTGGAGCTTATCTAAGTTGCCTTTCAGGCAGGAGTTAATATATTTCTTCACCAACCTCTCAGAACTGGGGGTGTAGGTGCAACTGGGCAGTAGTCAGTGAAGCAGGTCACCATGCTCTTCCTGGGCACTGGTAAATCTGAAGCCTGCTTTAAGCAGGTCAATACCACACGCTGTCAAAGCAGGAGGTTAAGGATCTTTGTGAACACACCATTCAGCTGGTCAGCACAGCTCTTTAGTACGTGGCCAGATACCCTATCCGGTCCAAATGCTTTCCAGGGATTCAGCCGCCTGAAGGCAGCCTGCACATCTGCTTTGGAGACTAAAATTATAGGATTATCAGCGGCTGTGGGGACTTGTGATCATCTTTCCATGTTCTGACAGTCAAAAAGAGCACAGAAGGTATTGAGCTCATCTGGAAGTGAGGTCCTGCTGTCTCCCATGTGATTTGATTTAACTTTATAGGAGGTGATGGCATTCAAGTCCTGTCACAGCTGTTGAGAACCCTTCATTGATTCAGTTTTGTCCGGAACTTCCACTTCACCCATGAGATGACTTTCTGGAGATAATACCTGTATCTCTTGTAGCTTGGTTGGTCTCCAGACTTGGTTGCCTCTGATCTGGTCCTCAGCAGATTTTGGATCTCATGGTTCATCTAGGGCTTCTGATTGGGAAGTCTCTGAATGATTTAGTGGGGACACACTCATCTACATACAGCTGTATTAATGGAGTCCGTTACAACCATAGTTTATTCATTCACATCTCTGGATGAGTGGTTGAGCACAGCCCAAAGCAATACTCAAACTCAAAGCAATCCTGTTTCACTCCTCCGACTCCCGTGACCACCTCTTAGTTGTCCTAATCTGGGGTCTTGTTTTTAGGCTCTGTGTGTATGCAGGGAGGAGTGATCTGATTTACCAAAATGTGGTCTGGGCAAGGAACAATAGGCATTCCTTATCTTGGTAAAGCAGTGCTCCAGCACTGTCATGCATGGTTCAAATTTTGCCTCTTATTCTCACCTCTCTTTATACCACATATTTCAACTTCCTCTCCATTGTCTCATTTTCTAGAGTTAGATTTACTGAGTATTTTCAATACACAAACTCAATTCTGTTTTTAAATTATTACTCTTAGCATCTCGAATTATGGTTTCATTTTCAGCTCAAAATGTCTCTCTTCCATTCTCTCCTCAAAACCCTCCCAAACTTAGGAAATCAGTAATTGTATAAACTGGTGTGGAATATATTATCATTCCATAGCTTGGTGAAGAATTTGCTAACTGTTATTCTTGCTTCCTTGACAACTCTCACTGATGTCTCAATGAGATGACATGATGAAATAGTCATGTTTAATACCATTTTGTTACAATGACAAGTGATTGAAAATGATGGCAAATTTTTAGCTGTTGTAGTATATATAGATTTAGAACAGTACAGAAGAGAAACAGGACCTTTGGCAATGATGTCTCTGCCTACCATAGTGCTAATTTGTACTACATTTCTGCCTGCACATGGTCTATATCCTTTAGTTCCCTGCACATTCATATGTCTAAATGTGTTTTAACCATTCATATCCGCTTCCACCATTTGCCCTGGCTGCACATTCCAGGCATCTAGCCCTCTTTGTTTGGGTAGGGAGTGAGGCAATACAAAATTACCATGTAAACTTCCCTTAATCTTTCCTCCTCTTATCATAAACCAAAGCCCTCAAACATTTAATATTTCTATCCTTGGAATCAGACTATCTACCCGCCTGTCATAATTTTATAATACTGTACTTCTATCACGTCTGCTCTCAGCCTCTGACACTCCAGAAAAAGTAATCCAAGTCTGTCCAACATCTCATTGTAGCTAATACTCTAATCCTAAAGTATCCTTGTGAACCCTTCTACTCTCTCCAAAGCATTTGCATCCTTTCTGTAATATGAGGGCCAGAACAGTACACAATAAAAAATCCAGCCTTGCGGCGACCCATTTCCTGGCACATCCGAACCGGCTCACAATTAGATGGCCTACGGGGGTTTGCGAGCACAGAGCTTTGGAGCCTCTGTGCCACGGGGGGCAGGTTAAGGGAGGCTTAAAAGTGAGGCTGAGGATTTCGAATAAAGTTTTTTCCTTCGACTGCAGTTACCGACTCCGTGTCGTAATTTTAGCGCTGCGTGTAGCACACCGCTACAGCCTGACCAATATTTTATAGAGCTGCCTTGGCTGTTATACTAAGTACCTAGAACAATCAAGACAAGTGAGCTGTAAGTCTTTTCTACCACCCTATTTACTTGTTTTGCCATTTTCAGGGAACTACAGAACGGTACCCCAAGCACCCTCTTTACATCAGTGCTTTTTGGGGTTCTGCCATTTATTGGATACTTTCCTCTTGTATTGGATCTCCCAGTCTGCAATGACCCACACTTCTCTGGATTAAACTTCTCCATTTCTCTGCCCACGTCTCCATTTGGTCTACATCCTGCTGAATTCCTTGACAAGTCCATGGCTCTATAGACATTGTTTGTTTGCAAAGATGAGGTTTTTTTTTCAAACTGATTACTGCTTGTAATTTAAATTAAGAACTGAAGAGTCTCTCATGTTTATGACAAGCAGCTAAACAAAGAATATCGGTTGGAAATTTAACTATAAAAAACACTGTAATCTTCAGAAGTGTCAGCTGTTGTGTTTAGAAAGTCAAACTTGGCAAAGACAAGGCCCCCTGGACGGTGAATATCCATCACAACTCTCTCCATTATCTTGTTCTCTTCTAATGCCAAAATTGTCTTTGACTTTGCAGCATTTGTTTAGTTTGCTGGCTACTGTTTCTGACTCTTCAAAATACACAACTTTCTACTGCAGTTCTGTGCTACTGATACCATTAGGACATGGTTTATAATCTGCTGGTCACCGATTCTATCTCCAAGAGTTATTCTGTTCTTTGCCCAAAGTAGTCACCTGCAAGACTCTCATTTTTCATCTGGCTCATATTCCCTCCTGAGCCCACACTTATTTGTACACATTCAAGGTTAACAGTGGCTACTGCAGCTCTGGTCAAAAATGGTGTCAGCTAAGACTTCTTAATTAACATAAAGTCTGTTTTTTTCTCCAGAGTCATAGAGCCATGGAAAAGTACATCACGAAAACAGGCCCTTTGCCATTCCAATCCAAGCAGAATCATTTAAAATGCCTAATCCCAATAACCCACACCTGAACCAGACCTGTATCGATCCAAGCTTCTCTTAAACATTGAAATCGCGCTCACATGCCCCACTTTCACTGGCAGCTCATTCAGCACTCTCAAGGCCCTCTGAGTGAAGAGGTTTCCCCTCATGTTCCCCTTAAACATTTCAGCTTTCACCCTTAACCCAATACTTCTAATTGTAGTCCCAGTGAGTGGGCTTTGCACTTAACCTATCTATAACCCTAATAATTTTGCTTAACTCTGTCAAATCACCCCTCAATCTACCCTACTCAATCTTTCCTATAATTCACTTTCTTCAGCCCCAGCATCATACTTGTGACTTTTCTCTGTATTCTTTCAAACTTACTTACAATTTTCCTGCAGGTAGATGACCAAAGCTGCAAAAATGCTCCCAATTAGGCCTCATCAATTTCTCTCATTGGGACTTCTATGTACTGATTAAGGAAACTTTCCTGAACACATTTGACAAACTCTAACCCATCTGGTACTTTTACAGTATAGGAGTCCCAGACAATATGTGAAAAGTTAAAATCACCTACTATAACAACCTTAAATTTCTTGCAACAGTCTGCGATCTCTACAAATTTGATCCTCTAAATCCCTTGGAATAGTTGGGCAGTCTGTAAGATAGCCCTGTTAACGTGGTCATACCTTTTTTATTCCTCAGTTCCACCCATAAAGCCTCACTTCACGAGTTCTCCAATTTGTCCTGAATGAGCACTGCTGTGACATTTCCGCTGATTAGTAACACCAATCCTCCCCCTTTAATCTCTCCCACTCTGTTGTATCTCAAACCACAGCTTCACTAATGGCCGCAATATTATAATTCCATGTGCTGATCCATGCCCTGAGCTCACACACCTTTCCTACTGTGGTGAACTACATGTACCTGTCTGGACACGCCCCCCCCCCCACCCCGCTGACTGCTCCTGTGGCTCCTCCCACAGACCCCGGTATAAAGGCAATTGGAGGCACAGCCCCGGCCTCAGTCTCCAGGATGTAGTGTGGTGGTCACTTGCTGCTTGTTCTTTCTTCCAGCCAATAAAAGCCTATATCTCGCCTCATGTCTCCGAGAGTTATTGATGGTGCATCACCTACCATACTTCTTGCATTGAAATACATGCAGCTCAGAACAGTAGTCACACCATGCTCAACCTTTTGTTTCCTAACTCTGCACTATGCAAAGTTTTTTCTCTGCTTTATGCAAGGTTTAATATCAACATCCTTGCACTTTTTTGACTGCCTCTACTGCACTGCCTCTGTAGTTGTTACACTTTATTCTGCATTCTGTTATTGTTTTACCTTGTACTGCCTCAAAGCACTGTGTAATGAATTGATCTGCATGAACAGTATGCAATGAAGTTTTCACTTCACGTCAGCACATGTGACAACAATCGACTAATTCGAATTCCTTGTCACTAATTTGTAATGTACATACGTGGTTAGTCATATTCAGAACCATGAACAACTGTAACACTCTTCTAGAACATGTGCAGTTTACTTATTTTGTTCTCAAACTATATTAAACAACTCTACACATGTTCATCATACAAAACTCATAACTTAAGTAAATCTGTCTTTAGTAAATTTTGAACATTTACCATACAAGTGTTCCTTGAGGTTGTTATAAGTGGGGGGTGGTAATGGGACAAATCCCACTACCTGTTAAATTCTCCCAAAGGCATGCATCTCAACCAGCCTCTGACAACCAGGTCCTGCTCCTGGCCTTTATGTGCAGCTTAACTACTAAGCCTGACAGAACTGTTTCTACTGACAAGGGAAAGGGCAAAGGTGGGGTACTGATGCCTTAAAACCGGTTGTCTTGCAGCTCATCTGGAAAAAGGACAATTCTGATTTCAAACTTCTGCTGCCTTGCGGCTATACCCACTCATGGGGAAGGTTTTGAGAGTAAATCCTGAGGGAAAATCCGGAGCTGGCATCCCTAAGGCAGTCCTACATTGAGTTCAACGCTGACTGGCAACTTCTGCAGTGCTGGTGGTGCCAAACCATATCAGTTTCTGCTATTCCTTTGAGGTTATCAGATGCCTGGAGAGGGGGGCTTGCTACATAAGCAACAGCTTGGTCGCCATATTGTACTGCCCTGGCTTACATATCTAGACATCTAGGACATCCATGGTCAACCCTGACTAATGGAGGCCTCAACAACAAACCGTACACGTCTATTTCCATGGCAATTATATCAAAATAAGGCAATGTCATAAATGATCCCTGGGGTCCATCACTCTTTACCATCAATGTGTCTGAATAACAATTGTTCATTATAATTCTCTGCTGTACTTTGGATGAAAATCATTTTGTGAACTTCATAAAATTAAAAATGACAGTTCTGAGATCTGATTGCAATTTAATTCAGCCAATTAGCAAGCCACAGTTCTGAAGAGATTTTGGAGTACATAGTGGGGGGGGGAGAGAGAGAGAGAGAGAGAGAGAGAGAGAGGTCAAAGAAGTGAGCATAGCAGACAGGGCATCCTATGTGCCACAACCTCAAGGAGATGCTGGAGTGTGCGTACTTATGCACTTGCCAAGGCCAATAAAAAGGAATTAGTTAAAGAGAAGCTGCCATTGTGGGAGTAGTAATTGTTGGCCAGTATTAGAGTGAGAAATCCAGACTTTGACTTATACACAATTCAGAACCTGGGTCTTAGCACTCAGATCTGCAGCTGGATCTTTACCTTCCTCACAGACAGGACCCAGGCTGTAAAAATAGGGGACAAGCTCTCCTCTACAATCACTCTGAGCACTGGTGCCCCACAAGGCTGTGTACTCAGCCCCCTGCTGTACTCACTGTACACCCATGATTGTGTAGCCAAGTTTCCATCAAACTCAATATATAACTTTGCTGATGATACCACAATTGTAGGCCGTATCTTGGGTAATGATGAGTCTGAGTACAGAGAGGAAATTAAGAACCTGGTGGCATAGTGCGAAGACAATAACGTCAGCAAGACAAAGGAATTGATTTTTGACTTCAGAAGGAGTAGCGGACCACACGACCCCATCTACATCGGTGGTGCACAGGTGGAACAGGTCTAAGTTCCTTGGGGTGAATATCACAAATGAGTTGACTTGGTCTAACCAAGCAGAGTCCACTGCCAAGAAGGCCCACCAGTGCCTTTACTTCCTGAGAAAGCTGAAGGAATTTGGCCTGTCCCCGAAACCCTCACTAATTTTTATAGATGCACCATAGAAAGCATTCTTCTAGGGTGCATCACAACCTGGTATGGAAGTTGTCCTGTCCAAGACCGGAAGAAGCTGCAGAAGATCGTGAACCTAGCCCAGCACATCACCCAAACCAATCTTCCATCCTTGGACTCGTTTTACACCGCACGCTGTCGGAGCAGTGCTGCCAGGATAATCAAGGACACGACCCACCCAGCCAACACACTTTTTGTCCCCCTTCCCTCCGGGAGAAGGTTCAGGAGCTTGAAGATTCGTACAGCCAGATTTGGGAACAGCTTTTTTCCAACTGTGATAAGACTGCTGAACGGATCCTGACCTGGATCTGGGCCATACCTTCCAAAAATCCAGACCTGACTTGCACTACCTTACTTCCCGTTTTCTATTTTCTAATTATGATTTATAATTTAAACTTTTATTATAGTTACTTCGATTTGTACTTCAGGGAGAGCGCAGCGCAGAATCAAATATCGCTGTGATGATTGTATGCTCTAGTATCAATTGTTTGGTGACAATAAAAGTATAGAGGATTCAGCAAGGAGAGGTAGAGGTTTAGGTAGATCTTGTCATTTAATTTTCTTTCTTTCTTTCTTCCTTTCATTCTCTCTCATTGCACAGTCAGAGCAGTGGGGATGCCAGGCAGGATAGTGGAAAGCTTCTCTTGTGGGATACAGGAAGACAGGGAAGCCTCTAATGACCATGAAGACTATACCTGTAAGAAATGCATCTAGCTGCAACTCTTTTTAGACCATGCTAAGGAAATGAGCTGAATTTGGATGTACTCTGGATCACTTCGGAGGCTGAAGAGCTGATCGTCAGGACAGAGAGATAGTTACACTTAAGGTACAGGACACTGGTAACTGGGTACCATTAAGAGGGGGAAAGGGGATAGGCAGCTAAATCACAGTACCCCTGTAGCCATTTGTGTCAACAACAGGCATACTGCTTTGGATTTGGTGTGTCATATTAAAGGCGGTGAATACTAATGCAATGAGTCCATGTTGACAGCATGGATGTAGTCATGTCCATGTAGACAATGGACTTATTTTCTGTTTTATATTTGTAATTAACTTAGATCATTTTGTAGAGATCTATTTTCACTTTGACATGAAAGAGACTTTTCTGTTGACCAGTGTCAAAAAAGCCAAATTAAATCCACTGTGATTCAATGTTGTAAGGCAATAAAACAAGAACATTTCCAAGTGGTGTGAATACTTTTTATTGGCACTGTACATACAAAGTCAGGAATCAGAAGTCTGAGCATGGTGGGACTAAAGTTCTGAATTGCATATTTTTCAATGCAAGGAGTATTGTATGAAAGGCGGATAAGTTTAAGGCATGGATCAGCACATGGAATTATGACATTGTAGCCGTTAGTGAGACTTAATTGCAGGAAGGGCAAGACTGGCAGCTCAATGATTGTGGATTTTGCTGTTTTAGATGTGATAGAGTGGAAAGGATTAAATTAGGAGGGGTAGCATTACTAGTCAGGGAAAAGAAAGGCTCAAAGAATAAGCCAGGAAATTATAGACTGTTAAGCCTGACATCAATAGTGGGTAAGCTATTAAAAGGTATTGTAAGGATTCAGACATATGAGTATTTGGATAGGCAGGGAGTTGTTAACATATCAACATGGCTTTATGCGTAGTAGGTCATATCTAACCAATCTAGTAGAGTTTTTTGAGAAAGTTACTGGGAAAGTTGATGAAGGCAAGGCAGTGAATGCTGTCTACATGGACTTCAGTAAGGTATTTGACAAGGTCCCGCATGGGAGATTGGTCAAAAAAGTTCAGTCACTTGGCATTCAAGATGCCATGTAATTTGGATTAGACATTGGCTTCATGGGAGCAGCTAGAGAGTGGTAGTAGATGGGTGTCTCTCTTACTGGAAGCCTGTGACTAGTGGTGTGCTCCAGGGGTTGGTCCTCGGTCTATTGTTGTTTGTCATCTACTATATATCAATGATCTAGAACAGGGGTCGGCAACGTTTACCACTGAAAGAGCCAATATGGACCCATTTCCCACAGAAAAGAAAACACTGGGAGCCACAAAATGAAATAACACTGCATACAACGGTTTTTTTGCCTTTATGCTATGTATAAACAAACTATAATGTGTTGCATTTATGAAATTGATGAACTCCTGCAGAGAAAACGAAATTACATTTCTGCATGCAACAAAAACATTTTGAACTCCGAAAAAAAGACGTTGGGTTGAAGGTTACTCCGTAGGTAGCCTACCTTGGATCGAAGAATTAAAAGGAAGTGTGCACTGGCGGGTGTCAGGCATTGGCAGTGGTGATGTATATTAATAGCGATAAAAAAACACATTGTAGCGGTGTGCTACACGCAGCGCTAAAATAACGACACTGCAGTCAAAGATAACTTTATTCGAACTAAACAGCCTTGCTTTAAAGCCTCCCTCAACCCGTCCCCGTGGGCGCGGATGCTCCAAAAGACACGTACTCACAAATCCCCGTAGGCTATCTCCCTTAGCCGGAACGGTGGCTAATTGTGAGCCGGTTCGGATGTGCTAGGAAACGGTGTCTCCGCAAAGTTTTCAGATTGTACAAGATCACCATAATCTTCAAATTTCGAATTACATTTCAAAAGCTAACAAACCACGGGGAGCCGCATCACAGAGATGAAAGAGCCGCATGTGGCTCCGGAGCCGCAGGTTGCCGACCTCTGATCTAGAAGATAATATGGTGAATTGGAACAGCAAATTTGTGGGTGACACCAAAACTGGAGGGTGTAATGGACAGCAAGGAGGACTATCAATGCCTGCAGCAGAATCTGGACCAGCTGGAAAAATAGGCTAAAAAATGACAGATGAAATTGAATGCAGCCAAGTGTGATATGTTGCATTTTGGGAGGATAAATCAGGGTGGACTTACATGGTGAGTGATAGGGCACTGAGGAGTGCAGTAGAACAGAGGGATCTAGGAATACAGATCCATAATTCTGTGAAAGTAGCATCCCAGGTAGATACAGTGATAAAGAGAGCTTTTGGCAAGTTGGCCTTCATAAATCAAAGTATTGAGTACAGGAGTTGGGATGTTGTGCAGTTGCTTATGACATTGGTAAGGCCTAATTTAGAGATTTGTGTAGTTTTGATCACCTACTTACAAGAAAGATTTTTAAAAGATTGAAAGAGTACAGAGAACATTTCCAAGGATGTTGCCAGGTGTTGAGCACCTGCGTTATAAGGAAAGGTGGAATAGGTTAGCACTTCATTCCCTAAAGCCTAGAAGAATGAGGGGAAGTTTGGTTAGAGGTATATAAAATTATAAGGGGTAAATGCAAGCAGGCTTTTTCCACTGAGGTTGGGTGAGATTAGAACTACTACATTAAGGGTGAAAGGGGAACATAAAGCTACTTCTTCATTCAGAGGGTGGTGAGAGTGTGGAATGAGTTGCCAGTGGAATTGGTGCATGCAGGTTTGATCTGAACATTTAAGAGAAATTTAGATAGGCACATGGATAGGAGGGTATTGAGGGCTATGGTCTGGTTGTGGGTCGATGGGACTAGGCAGATAAATAGCTCAGCATGGAATAGATGGGCTGCATGGCCTGTTTCCCTTTTATAGTGTTCTATGTCTCTGACTATAACAGGTGGAATCTAAACCAAACATGCTGCTCTACTGGTTGGACCAAGAGGCAATTTATCTCTGTGATCAGTTATTTCTGGAATTTATTGTTTTGACCTATAAAATATATAACACGCCGACAGCCTCATTCTAACTTAACTCCCATTTTGTTTGAATTTAAATTTATTTCCAACTCCAATATCATGACAACCCCCTGAACTGAATTTGATTCAGTTTGATTATTAACATATGGCTATTGCCAGTGTTCATTGTAATTAAACTAGGTTCTTTCCAAACCAAGTTTATCTATCATTAGGAACCTCAACCGAGATTTGCATTAATCTATTGTTGCTGCATGACAGTTTAATGAAATCTATGAAGGGATTATTCAAGAAAAATTGTCAACCATGCATAACTTCCTCATCAAATCCCAACCTTAAGAAATTATTTTATTAAATCTAATTCTGGGAGTCAGTCAGCGACAGTAAAGCTTTCCTTTTAACTTTCATCTATATTCCTTTGTTCCTAAGGGGGGAATAGTGAAATATTTAGTATTTTGAAATTTACATAATTTAATCTAATATTCCAAATTTCTTTGTCACGATGAAGTTGCAACTGGTTTCTTTTATTTAGTTCCCCTGTAGACATTTTTTTTTTCACTGATTTCACCAAAATCCATTGAGGTAAAGAGATCTTGTCTTACAACCTAGCCATTGGTCACAAAATTAATCCCGCAACGTGTCAGTGATGGCTCAGCCAATAATATTATTGCATTTGAGTCAGAATGTTCTCTGTTCACTTCCTGTTGCTGAGATTGTAAACAAAGGATCTAGGTGTTGTTCTAACAGAGAGTACTGTACATCATGTGAGACATGAGACATTATTCCTGTTGGTTTCCTTAGATGGAAGGAACAAATCTATCACACAGGGCAATATTTTTCTTACTCACTCAACTCTTCAAAATTAGATGATCATATTGCTGACTATGGGAGCTTACTGTGTGCTAATTGGCTTCCATGGTTCCTACATAATGACTCTCCTAACATATTCAAACAATTTAAAGCACCTAAGGATGTTATGAAAGGTGCTACATAAAGCAAAGTCATTCTTTTAAACATGTTTAAATCACACTCTACATCTATAACTTTGCATCCATATCAGGAGCTTTTATTTTACAACCCTCAATACTTACTGGTTAGAATAAACAACACTGCAAGATTTCTGAAATTAACACATTTTCCTTTTGTTGCTTAATAGTTAGATTGGGAATTAGAAGAAAATGTGAAAACTGTAACTGGATAAATGCTCCCAGCAACATTATCGGTTATTGCAGAATGATAATTTGTGATTATAAAGCTTGAAGATTGCAGGTGAATCTACACTTAATGCAAATAAAGCTTACTAATGATCATAAAGCCAATAAATTACAAGTATTCAAAATAACCAGTGAAGTGGAAAATAACTAAATGATAATTCTCTTGGCCTACTGGAAAGAGGGAATCCTTCAGCATTTCCTTCTTTCTCAATAGGTTCAATAGGTAGATTTAACGTCAGGGAAATATATACAATATATATCCTGAAATTCTTTTTCTTCACAAACATCCACGAAAACAGAGGAGTACCCTAAAGAATGAATGACAGTTAAGCGTTAGAACCCCAAAGCTACTCCCTGCCTCCCCCCCACACACAAGCAGCAGCAAGGCAATGTTACCCCCCACCCCCCGACCAGCAAAAAAGCATCGGTGCCCTCCACTGAGCGCTCAAGCGTGCAGCAAAGCATCAATAAAAATATAAATTCACAGTACCCCAAAGGCTACTCATTCACCTGGCAATTCAACATACCACAGGCTCTCTCTCTCCCTAATAAGGAAAAAGAGGTGTCACCGTTTCACAGTGAGAGGCGAGACATAACAAGTAACTCACTGATTTACGATGTTAAAAGTCTGTTGCGTCGCTTTTTCCGAGTTCTGTGCCCGGAGAGTCGGCCCCAGGCTCAGGTCTCTGGGCACACAGCCCACAGCAGCTAACTCACTACTCCTGATGCTTTGTGTTCTCCTGTGACGCCTCAGTCAGGGCATCAGTCTTGAATCAGCCCATCTCCTGAGCCATGATAATCTGGCACCCTAAGGCGTGCTAGTCTTCCAGGCCATCTCCTCCGGATATCAAAAAGCAGTCAGTCGTGAGGCCCTGACAGCGGGTCCCATTCCTGCAAGGAACCAAAGTCAGAGTGTAACTCCAGGTCAGGGTCTTCAAAACAAAAAGAAGAGACATCAAAGATAGAAATAGGGCTGTTTCCGAAGCTGGAAGGAAAGGAGTCGCCGTTTAGCGCCATCTTGACTTTGCTCTGCCCTCCTACCTTTCCCTCAAAATGGCAACTCATAACAGCATTCATTTTCATAGAGGCAGCCTGAAATACTTGATCCAGGTGTACAGTTATTGTTCTTTGCTGATGAAGGCACTAATCTGGCATGCTATTGTACTTCACAGCCTTGTTTATCATTCAAACTTAGAGAAAGTGCTGTGCTTTCCAGACTGAAGTTCAGTTTACTTCAGAAAATTTCTGTTGAACTAAATTTGCTTTGCTAGTGGCTAAGATGTGAAAATTAACAACAGCATCAGCTGATCAACAGCTCCACCCACTAATCCACCCTCCACATCTCCAACTACCACTACCTTATCATTTTCTGTCAGTCACTTTATGTACAAACACTCCTGTGTCTAGCATCACCTTATGGACATACAATGAATCTAGCTTGTCTATTTATATTTAATTGTGTCTTTTTATTATTGTGTTTTTTTTTATCTTCTTTTGGGCTGCATTAGATTCGGAGTAATAATCACTTCATTTACACTTGTGTACAGGAATTGACATTATGCAAATCTTGAATCTTGAGTCTTAATATCAATTCATCAATATGCAAGATATTGCAGTCTAGCAGCTAAATGTATAGGACTTCAGGATTTATCCTGCATTCACTTCATTAATAGCATGATTCAAAAAATATCGTGTCATAACATTGCTTATTTGAAGAAACCTTAAAGGGTGCTTTGGTGAAAAGAATAGACTTTACACAGTGCTGTGGCAGCTGCTAAAGGCTGCACTATTTCCCAGTCCTCATTTTATGCTGTAGCATTTGGAATCTGTCATACACGCCCAACTGCCTTTCTGGCAGCCCTTAAAACGTAGCGGAGTATAATTAATTAGTTAGCTCATAGAGTCATAGAGCACTACAGCACAGAAACAGAACCTTTGGTCCAACAAGTCTGTGCTGAGCTATTATTCTGCCTGTCTGATCAATCTGCACCTGGACCATAGCCATCCACATCCCTCTCATCCACATACTTACCCACCTTCTCTGAAATTTTGAAATCAAACTCATATCCACCACTTCCATTGGCAGCTCGTCCTATGCTTTAACCACCCTCTGAGTGAAGAAACTCCCCCTCATGTTCCCCTTTCAGCCTCTCGTTCTAGTCTCGCACAGTCTCAGTGCAAAAAAGCCTGCTTGCATTAACCCTATCAATATCCCTCCTTCTCCTTAGTTCCCAGAAATAAAGCTCAGAACACCATTTTGTTCCAATGGCTTCAGTGACTAAGGATGCATTACACAGGAATGGTAGAAGCATAGGCCAAACAAAATATATACCTGGTGCTTGATAATATATTATATTCCCATTACTTTATGAAGTCATAATAATTTCAATGCTTGTTTGGATTGTTACCAAATTTCTTGGTGCTCACCTGGCGGAGAATCTCATCTGGTCCCTCAACACCAGCTCCATAGCAAAGAAAGCCCAGCAGCGTCTCTACTTTCTGCAAAGGCTGAGGAAAGTCCATCTCCCACCCCCCATCCTCATCACATTCTACAGGGGTTGTATTGAGAGCATCCTGAGCAGCTGCATCACTGCCTGGTTCAGAAATTGCACCATCTCAGATCGCAAGATCCTGCAGCAGATAGTGAGGTCAGCTGAGAAGGTCATCAGGGTCTCTCTTCCCGCCATTACAGACATTTACTCTACACGCTGCATCTGCAAAGCAAACAGCATCATGAAGGACCCCACGCACCCCTGATACAAACTCTTCTCCCTCCTGCCATCTGGGAAAAAGCACCGAAGCATTCGAGCTGTCACAACCAGACTACGTAATAGTTTCTTCCCCTAAGCCATCAGACTCCTCAATACCCAGAGCCTGGACTGACATCAATATACTGCCCTTTACTGTGCCTGTTAGCTTGTTTATTACTTATTGTAATGTCTGCACTGTTTTGTGCACTTTATACAGTCCTGGGTAGGTCTGTAGTCTAGTGTAGTTTTTTTCTGTGTTCTTTGTATGTAGTTCAGTGTAGTTTTTGTATTGTTTCATGTAGCACCATGGTCCTGAAAAACATTGTCTCATTTTTACTGCATACTGTACCAGCAGTTATAGTCAAAATGACACTAAAAAGTGACTTGACTTGACTTAACTACATGTTATGAGATTCTGTTGGTTATGTTTAGCTTTTGGTGAACGTTTGATAGTATTAGGGCAGCTCAGCCAGATCCCTCCACTTTTTCCTTCTCATTCATTAAATTTAGAACAAATGGTTCTAAGCGGTCGGGAAACATAGATTACTCACAGGAAAAAAGACCAACAAACTGGTGACTAGTGGTTGTGACGCCGGGTTCTTATACTGTAGTTCTAGATGGAAGCCAGGCGTGCTGTCATCAAAGCGAATTGGATGTAATTGGGAAATAAACTGTTGGAACCGTAGCACAATCAATGGAAATTAGGAGCAAGATAAGAAATAAACAATTGGGACCACGACACATAATAGTGGTGGATTTGGAGCAAGAACAAAAAAACCAGTTGCCACAAATAGTTAACCACCATGAGAATGGCTTCTGTTCCAGACTCACTTTCTGCTTCAAAGGCCTTGAATGTGATGTTGCCTCTTAATACAACCAATCTTTCTATATCTCCATGCCTGAATTTATAGCTGATCAGAATAGTGAATTCATCAGGTTTCTGCCTGATATCTGGCTTTGAATGAGCCTCCAGTTTAATAAGGCTAAACAAAACAAAAAGGAATCACCCAAGGCTCTCACCAGAACCTCTAATATCATCTACTTCTATTCCCTGCTTCAGCACTTTTTGAAGCTTTCATCCGTGGTTCGTCAGAAACTGTTGCAAATCTGATCTTACACTAAGTCTCATTCCACTAGTTGCATATCTGTAGCCATTCCTGTTACTTCAGTAAACACACACAAATTGCTGGTGGAGCGCAGCAGGCCAGGCAGCATCTGTAGAAGAAGCACTGTCGACGTTTCAGGCCAAGTGCTTCTTCCTATAGCTGCTGCCTGGCCTGCTGTTTCCCACCAGAATTTTGTGTGTGTTGCTTGAGTTTCCAGCATCTGCAGATTTCCTCGTGTTTGCCTGTTATTTTAGTGCCTTTAATGATCATCCTTAACTCTTTTCAAGAAGACGATTTTCCTGAACTTTCTCCATCTTTACAACCTATATAGAACTGTATATTTCCTGAAGTCATAGAATGCTAGAATTATCATATACTCAAGGCCACGCAGCCTACCCATGGTGCAATTGTATTCCCATTAATCATAGTTGCCTGTGTTTTCCCACAGTCTTGCAGGTTATCCCATCTCAAGGCATTGAGTGACATTAGTTCTACTACCTCTACATATGATGAATTCATGAAGAGAACTATTTTCTTAATATGGAAATCCTGTTTTTCACATTCACCTTCCAATCTTTCAGTCAGTATTTAAAACCTATGTTCTCCAAACCCTGAATCATCTGCTAAAGGGAACAAATTCCCTCCCTTACTCTGTCTAAAACCAGTTATGATCTTGAAAATTTGTCTAATTTTTCCTTCCTTTTGCTCCAAGGAGAACAACACAAGCTCCTCCAATCTAAATGTGTTGAAATACTCATTACTGCAACTTTTCTCCTAAATCTTTTCTGCACTCTCTGTAGAACCTTGCACTTGTTTCACTATCACTTCCTTCTTTTTGTCCTCGGTTCAGTACATGAATCCCATGATCCCTTATGCTTCTTGCAAAATGTGCTTTGACTTTGTTTTACCCCTGGCTGCTGTATCTTTTCTTCGGGCTTTGGAACCCTAACGTCTGAAGTTCCTTCAAAACTTTCCAGTTGCTTGGTACCTTCCTCGAATATCCACTTCAGGAGAAGACTATGGTCCTTTTCCACAGCCACATGTTATTTGCTTGAGTGTACCTCTAAAGCAACCCTGTATGTTTTTCTGTATGCAAGAATCTAATATAAATAGAAATTATTATGAATTTATTTCCTTTTAATGTTTTTTTAAACCAACCATGAGTGTTATTAGAAACCCAGACACTAGCATTTAATTATAAATTCTGTAATTATCATAAACTCTAAATGTCATTTCTAAGCTATTATTTTAAAAGGTCAGCAACACTCTCTCGGGTCATATAGAAAATGTTATGTACAAACTCACTCCCAAAATACTTAAATAAAAGTTAACATTTCAAAAATTAAATGTTCATAATCATAATAATCAATTCCTGCTTTTAGACCATTTGGTGAACTGAACCAACCCCAATGGTGAAATTAGAATCAACAGGATGCAAAATTAGAGTCAATATACTGTATAACTAATTCTGATTTGTGTAGTTTTGCACAATTTAGAATTAATTGATCTTCTAAAAAGGTAATAAAGTGTGATTAAATAAGTCTTTAAATAGCCAAGTACCTCAATAGTCACCATTACTTGATCCAGCATTTACCTTCCATGCTCTCGTGCAGCCTGGTATATGTGCCAGCGAAGCTGTGTAATTTGATTGATCTAGTAGCTGGCTTTGCTTCTGATGAGTTAATTTGTTTGAGACAGGAGCAGATAGTGAAATTTTTCAGTCTAGTGTTATGCATTGATTATGAAGCTTGATAAGGTTATACGCTATTAGATTTTAAATGAGGGCCATAAATAAATTGGCAGGTCTTTCTTCAGTGTATTGGCTGCCTTTCACACTGCTCCTTTTGATTCCTCAAGCCTCTAAAAACTTCACATTATGTATTTCCAAGTAATTTGTATGATTAGATCATGCTGCAGTGTAATACATAGTTGTGCATTATAGATGGGAAATGTACTCTGTTCCATAAACATGAGAAAGTCTGCAGATGCTGGAAATCCAAAGCAACACATGCAAAATGTTGGGGGAGCTCAGAAGGTTAGGCAGCATCTATGGAGGGTAATAGATATTTGACATTTTAGGCTGAGGCCCTTCTTCAGGACTGAGAAGGAAGGGGTAAGAAGCCAATATAAAAGGGCTGTGGGAAGAGAAGAAGGCTAGCTGGAAGGTGATAGATGAAGCCAGTTGGGTAGGAAGGGTCAAGGGCTGGAGAAGAAGGAACCTGATAGGAGAGGAGAGTGGACCATAGGAGAAAGTGAAGGAGGAAGAGACCCAACAGAATTAATAGGCAGGTGAGAAGAGGTACAAGGTCAGAGTGACGAATGGTGGCGGTGGTAGGAGGCTATTCAGATGGAATATAAGGTGTTGCACCTCCACTCTGAGGTGATCTCATCCTGGCACAAGAAGAAGCCATGGACTGACATGCCGAAGTGGGAATGGGAATGAGAATTAAAATGTTTGGCCATTTGGTAGTCACACTTGTGGCATATGGTGTGAGGGTGCTCGACGAAGCGGTCTCCCAATTTACGGTAGGGCTCACCAATGTCAAGGAGGCCATATCGGGAGCACCAGCAGGTTCACAGTTTCACAGGTGAGGAGTTGTCTTACCTGGTAGGACTGCCCGGGGCCCTGAACGGAGGTAAAGGAGGAAGCTTATAGAACTTAGGCTGCTCTGTTTCATGTTTCCATTGAGAATACCATAATTGACCATTTGTGTTGTGAATGCATGCCCTTAAAACACAGAGATGTACAGTAGAAATCAGTGATGGAATAGTTTAGAATCTGCAAATCAAATTGGTAATTTTTTGAGTAGTCCATATATCTAATTTTGCTTCCACAATAATGTGTACTTCCTCCATGTCTGGTGAAGTTCTGAGATAATGAAAGCATAGTACAACAAAATAACCTAGCCATTAGAAAATTAAGTCATTCACTCAGTATCATACACTCAACACCAATTAAAGATCTAAATTTGGTGATCACAAAAGGAATAAATTGATTAATAAACCTCTACAACTTTATTCCTCTACAAATTTATTCCTCTACAAGGAATAAATAAACCTCTACAACTTTCATATAATTTTTGGGTAAACAGGTCTAACAACTAGAGAAGGAATAGTTGCTTGCATAGTTCTAACACTATCTAAAAGTGGCCCCACCACATAGAAAACAAATTCAGTTTGACTCCACTTACATTGTCAGACACAGTTCAGTTCTGTCATTTTAGCAGATGACCCCAATTAGAAAGCCTACAAAAGCAACAGCAAGGATACAAGTCATATGACAGCTTCAAAGAGCAAACAGATCTTAAGGCAAAGATTCCACTGCTAAGACCATTTCCATAGTTTAGTGGGCTCACTATTTAGCAAAATAAAAGCTCTCTACAGCACACTGTAAAGTTTTCAATTTTTTTCCCCTTAATTGGGTTCTTTCGGGTTTCTTGCTTTGTAGTTACCTATGAGCAGGCATCTCAAATTTGTTCAATTTATACATTTTTTGACAATAGTACATGAATCTTGAGATTTATAGGAAACTAAACATGGGAACAGAGGGGAAAATGTCACAAAAGAGATGGACATTGAATCATTTTGGAAGAGAGCATGTTTTAGACAATAACAAATGCCATTCCAAAAATTAATTGGTACACCAAATGATGAGAAAAATGTTCAAAATTTGTATCATTTATTTTAGCAATAACGTTGCTTTTAGATGTGCATTTCCTTTTGCTCTGCAGGTGCAATATTCCTGATTTAGTTTAATTCTGGTGGAAGATCATTGATCAGATTTATTAACTGTATTGCTTCCTTCACAGATGCGTCTCTGCCCTGTTGATCCTTGGCAGCATGGTGTTATTCATAAAAATTCTAACAACTTTAGAATTTTGCTTTAATACTTTGATTTACCTCTTGTAAATCAGTTAATGTAAAACTAATTATTGCCTGCAAATAACATTTGTAAAGACAGTCAGAGATGTCATAAGACAGGTCATTCTACCTTTAGTGCATTTGTTCCAGATCTCCCTTAAGTAGCAAGAACTACATGTAAAAAAATACACAGCTTACTTCCTTCCACACTACCACCTTCCAACATTTGATAGTTTTCAATGTCACTCCTCATTCTTCTGAATTCCAGTGAGTAGAGTCCCAGAGCCATCAAATGCTCCTCACTTGACAAGCCTTTCAATCACAGAACCATTTTCATGAACCTCCTTTGAACCCTCTCCAATGTCAGCACATCCTTTCTTACATAAGGGGCCCAAACCAGCTCACAATACTCCAAGTGAGGCCTCAACGGTGATCTATAAAATCTCAATATTACATCCCTGCTTTTATATTCTAATCCTCTCAAAATGAATGCTAACATCACATTTGCCTTTTGTACCAATGACTCAACCTGCAAGTTAACCTTTAGGGAGTCCTGCATGAGGAGTTCTCTGTAAAGATTGCATCCTTTGTAACTCCTTGGTCTGTTCAAGCCTCCATGCTCATCCATCTCCATCCCCTGGCACCTTTACTTATAAAATCTCAGGTATAACACCTATCCTTTCAACTCCTCCCTTACCACCACCCAGTGACTTAAACAGGCTTTCCAAATGAGGCCGATGTTCTCCTCCCACACCTGTCCACCTAGTTTTAGAAACATAGAAACATAGAAAATAGGTGCAGGAGTAGGCCATTTGGCCCTTTGAGCCTGCACCGCCATTCAGTATGATCATGGCTGATCATCCAACTCAGAACCCTGTACCTGCTTTCTCTCTATACCCCCTGATCCCTTTAGCCACAAGGGCCATATCTAACTTCCTCTTAAATATAGCCAATGAACCGGCCTCAACTGTTTCCTGTGGCAGAGAATTCCACAGATTCACCACCCTCTGTGTGAAGAAGTTTTTCCTCATCTCAGTCCTAAAAGGCTTCCCCTTTATCCTTAAACTGTGACCCCCTCATTCTGGACTTCCCCAACATCGGAAACAATCTTCCTGCATCTAGCCTGTCCAATCCCTTTAGAATTTTATACGTTTCAATAAGATCCTCCCTCAACCTTCTAAATTCCAGTGAGTATAAGCATAGTCGATCCAGTCTTTCTTCATATGGAAGTCCTGCCATCCCAGGAATCAATCAATCTTTTCCCTTGACTTATCTCCCCCATCCCCTCTTCCTGCCTGGCTCTAACTGGCTATCATTCCATCTGCATCTAGTATGACCTATAGCCTTCCAGTCTCTATCGCAGCTCATCCTCCTATACTTCCAACCGGTCCTGAAGAAGGGTCTCAGCCTGAAACATTGACCATCTATTCATTTTCATAGATGCTCCTTGATCTGCTGAATTCCTCTGGCATTTTGTGTGTATTGCTTTGGATTTCCAGCATCTGCAGGTTTCTCATGTTTATACTTTCATCATACTTCTTCTTTAGTGCAGAGATTCAACTCAAAAATGTTGACTTAAACCTCCACAGATGCTGCTTGAACTGCTGAGTTCTTCCAGCTTCTCTATTTTTTTTTGTGGCAGAAGCAGAAAGTGGAAGAAACAATCATCACACCAAATTTACTACATTTATTACCCATCTAAATTGTCACTCATTTCAAACTAAATGTGACTACCTAATATAACTAATATGCTTAAGTGAGGTACAATGGTGTGTAGATAGCAAGTGTCCCATTCCATATCATTATTGCCTCAGTTACTCTTGGCACCACTCACATCTGCTCACTTTGCTCAGTGAATCAGAACAGGGAAATGAAATGTGAATACAGTATAAGAAATCCAGTAAATATTTAACATGATCCACCAAAAACTTTGATCTCAGTCAGTTTTGCTTTTGCTTGCTGATTGCTATTCTGTGCCTTCCACTACCAGAATATTTCCATTTCACTCAAGATTTAGAAATATTTCCTCAGCTGTCTACATTAAATGTGTGGCTGTCATGAGCCCTGGGAGCCTGGGCACCTGTATTTGTTAACTGTTGTCTTACCTAGAACTGTTAAGCTCGTGAGCTTTCTGTTTAACCTTGTCAAGTTTATTTTGACTGGCATGGGTTTTCAGCCTACTGTGATGATTTAAAGTGGACTCCCAATTAGCACTGCTCATGGGATCCTTGTTTTGAGAATGATTCGTCTCACGGTGTCACTCAGTCAAGCCACTGATGTTCCTCTGAATAAACTATTGTTTCTGTCTTTACATGGGAGTCTGTCATTCCTCCATACCTGGGTTTAGTCGTCTGTTAGTGCACACCATGACAGTGGGTGCTTTGAAACATGCTTCTGAAATTAGCTGCAGTTACAAGTTACAAGTTTGGCCATATATGTTAGCACATCTGACCGGGGATGAAATTCTTGAGCTTTCCAGTCAGAACTGCTCTTGTACCTTTCATCCTTGAATGGGAGAGAAGAAACAGAAAGATGAGGCTGTCCAGCAACACTGGACACTCACCTTTATCATCTTCTCCACAACCAAATTTTCTTCAGACAAACCTTCATAATGTAGATCATTCAGGACCAAGAGGCTAGCGGTTCAGATGTAACATTTTTATTCAATCACTGAGCACATAAAGGAAAATAAAAAGCATGAGACTCCCTCAGATTGTAAGAATACTCTTGTTTTTGTACACAACTGAGATAAAGGCAACAGTGGACAGGTGATGTGACAATTCATTAATACTGATAACGAACAGGTCACCACTTGCTATTCAAGATGTTCCCTATAACCTACACAAACAAGACCAGGAGGTTTTGTTCTGCTTGGCGTCACCACTCACACTTGCATTCGTTTTCCATCCATCTAACCTTACCCTTCTCTCTCAACTCTCAAAGTAATAAGACAATAAGACAAAGGAGCAGAATTAGCCCATAATGACTGCTCCACCATTCCATCATGATTGATTTATTATCCCTTTCAATCCCATCTTCCTGCCTTCTCCCCATAACTTTGACACCTCTACTAATCATGAACCTATCAACCTCCAAATTAAATTGGCCTCCACAGCTGTCTGTGGCTATGAATCCCACAGATTCACTACTCTGTCTAAAGAAATTCCTCCTCATCTCTGTTCTAAAGGGGTGTCCTTTTATCCCTTTAGTCATAGACTCCCCCACTATAGGAAACATCCTCAAGAAATAAAGCAATTTACATTCCTATGCCATGCATTCAAATCCAAATGTAATCTGGTATGGCTTCACTAGCCAGCATTGAACTACTAATTCCTCTGTTCTCATCTTCTGAAACTTTTAATTTAGTCAATCATCCTAGCAAACTTTATAGTATGTTAATTGTTCCTTAACAGTATACAATTTACTTTTAAACTGAAGCTTATATAATTAATAGGCTTACATACAATAAGTGATTGTAAACTCAAATTATCCTAAATGTTCATAATGACATTGAATCTGAAAATTGTAGACTGGCACTTATGATTAGTATCATTCTGTATCCAACTTCCCACTAATCTATAACTGAGTGCTATATTAATCTTCACAACTCAGTTTGATCTTATGCCACCACAATATTTTCCTTGGCTCAATCTGATATTTCCTTAGAATTCTTAATCCTTTCCCTACCAATTTCAACTCCTTTTCCTTCTCCCTTCACTAACTGGGAATGTTAATGCAGGAAAACCTAGCACCCAAGTGCACATCAATCCAGGATTTGCCAGTTCTGCGGCATATAATGCTTCGGGCATAGTAAACTTTGGGATAAAATCCTATGCAGTGACTCTTCAACCTGCAAGAACCCACAATGTTGCCTTCCTAGCAGAGTGATTTTTCAAACTTCGACCTTCAGTTATTCTTTTCTCTTTAGATTTGGAAAATCTGCTTCAGAAGCTTCCATGCACAGTATTTGCAGAGAAGCACGCAGCCTATATTTGATTTCTGAGCTCATTTAAGCTTCCAAGCTTATTGATGACTAAGAGTTAATACACTTACATTTTTACAGAACCCTGGAAGAAAAAGTAATAAAGGGTGATGGAATTCTGCATGAATGTGAAGAACCAGCTATGGTAAATCAATAATGTCACAACCTATGCTAAAACCTTGTCAGTCTGAGAATACAGTTCTTTCTACAAATGAAATGACAAGTTCGTTTTAATCACCCAGTATTTATAATTCTTATATTGTATTTTAATCTAAGCAGTGGTAGATAACTCTGAAAAGGCCACTGAAATTCATATGGAAAAGCATGTCCAATTGATTGGAATAATCCACAAGTGTAAAATGGGAGAGATGCACAGAACTGTTTTAATTCCACAATTTAATGCAACCAAAGACTCAAGCAGCATTTTCTAAGGTTATTTACTTGCAACGTGTCTTCTTTGTTGAAAAATATGAGTAAGAAATTGTCATTGTAGTGTCTTCGGGGTAATGTACAGAGAGAGATTTGGCAGGGAACATCCCACAGCCCTTTCAGAACTAATCCCAGTAGAATCACTGTTGCAATAAAGTTTGCAGGGCCTTGTAGCAAAATCTTGGTGAACAGTAGCAAAGCTCTTGCGGCCTTGATACTACCCAGAATTAGAAGTATAGTGAGGTACAATAAAATGAGATGAGGCCACTGCAAATTTGCTCCCTCAGTGTTTAGAGTGTTAAGGCTTTTGCATAACATTCTACCAGGTGGCCGTTGCAGGAAACATTAGCAACTGGGTTAGGCATGGAATAAATTCACTTGGGGCCATAGGCCAGATTCTAACACTCAATTCAGCATGTGTTGGAGGAGTTGCTGAGATTGGAAGAGAGAAATATAGCTGGTTGCAGTGAAGAAAGACTGGCCTCGGAGACAAATATTCCCTCATTTTCTATTCCTTCCTATCTGGTGTTAAGCAGTTCACAGAGGATAACTTAACTCTGAAAACAATTTGATTATAAGGAATATGTTCCATGAGATAATTTGTATTAATATTTCTCTGTCAATTAATTTATCATTTTGAAGGGGAGTTTTAACGATCTGCTTCTCCAAGTTCCATTTCACAATCCCAGGTCCCTCTCCCAGTCACAGCATGGAAAGCATAGAAAGAGTGTAAAATTCATTTGGTTAGTTGCCTAGTTCGGGGATGCAGGAGCTTCATCTGGCTTTTCATCAGAATTTTCTTTGACTTTATCCCATCATAATTCTTCATGAAGAAATGTTGTCTCAATTCTTCCTCTTTATTCTCACATTCTCATTATTTTCTGCACTTCACCCACAACACCCCAAATTCTGAACCTTGCTTTTCTTCAGGACGAGAACTGAAAATCATGTGTGAAAGAAGAATAATACTGAAGCACTGTAGAGTTATCCAAGTGACAGTGAGGAGCTCATAAAGTCATACAGCTAGAGGGTATCTAGCTGGTTACTGGTTACAGGCACCTCTCCTGCATTTGGTGAGTAAATGAAAAGAAAACTAGTTCTTTGTGAAATGTGTCTTGTAGAGTAAAAAGAATTGAGGTTAAGGGTTTTGGTAGTCAGGTTATTAAATATGAGGAAGGAGTTTTAGTAATCATTAAGGGGTCGTAGTGGCGAAACTTTCCAAGCCAGGACTTGGAAAGGCAACATCATTAGGTGTTTCGGCAAGTGGTACAATGTCTTCGTGATCAAGTATCAAGTCGTTGGCATCCAGCGCCAAGAGCAGTAGGACGTCGGCAAGTGTGGCTGCCCTTGCTAGAGCTAAAGCAGAAACTGTCAGTGAGCGAGCATCATACACTAACCAAGAAGCAAATCTGAAAATGGAAAGGGCTACCAGAGAAGCCGAAAACCATAGGGAAAAGGCTGCCGGAGAAGCGGAAAACCAGTTGGAAGAGGCAAGGATTGATGTACAGTAAGAAGTGCTGACGCTGCGATGAGAAGCTGATGCAGCCGTGGTGGGAGCAGAAGTGTTGGAAAACGCTGAAGAAATGCACGTAGATGAAGCAGTAAAATCTACATCCGAAAGGGCCAAATTGGAATGTACCAGCTAATATGACCAATCTCAGATTGACCAGCAGCTTAATTCTCCCTCTCCACTCTTGCCTGTTGGCATCCCATCTCATGTGAAATCACAGGGAAGCTTCGTTGAATCGCATCCACCCTGGGAAGACAACTCACAATTGCAACCTTGCAATGAACTCAAGTATGAAAGGGCTAACTACAAATACCTCCTGACACCAAACTTACCAGATCAGAAGATCTGAAGTGCTGGTTGGACCTATGTTGCCTGTAGATAGTGAAGAGTGCTAGGAAATACTATGGGGCATAGTAGAGAAGAACCTCCAAGAGGACCACAGCTTTATTGTGATTTGGAGGCTTGTGTGCCTCAAGGACTCTGAGATCTATTCTGGCTGGAGTTAAGTCCTTGTGCTTTGGCTCCTGGTAGGGTAACCATTGCCAAACTAGTCAAAGGGTAGATGCCAGACTGAGAGTGATCCACTGGACCTCCAGATATGGGACTAGTAAAACAAAATTCTGCAATGCCCTGGTTCGCATCTTTACTGTTAGGCTGTAGGTATTTGTGTAAGCAGCTCTGTAAGAGCTGTTTGTTCTGCTTTCAGTCTGTTTGGGTTACGCTGAAGATAAGGGATGATGTGGAATGTGTGTCATCCAGTTAGCAGGAGGGTTTTCTTGGCAAGGGACAATAAGGTTGGTCTTGGGCTTTTGTTCAAGAAGAGATGAAGAGAGAAGAGGCTGGGGAGAACCGATCATAGCATACGATCTGGTGGGAGACCCGTTTATTCAAGATGGATTGCGAGCAACATTCGGAAGATGGTGTGACCTTCATTACTGCCCTAAATGCTAGAGGCATTACGGGCAGTAAATAAGAGAAGAAAGACTGACTAAAAGTATAACCTCAATCTAGTGACATCAGTGAACTTTATTTAGTGAAAACTAGATACTGGAGGTACTATTCACCACCTTCCTCTCCTATCAGATTTAATCATCTTCAGCCCTTTGTCACCTTAACATATCACCTTCCAGCTTCCATCACCATTTCCACTCTCCCTTTCTCCATCCTTCTGTCGCCCCTCCTAACTTGGGTTTTATCACTTGTTAGCTCTTGCTCTACCCACACCCCTACACACACAATTCCATTACTTTGCTTATACTGCTATCTTTCAATCCAGATCAACAGTCTGAACTGCAAACTGTCTATTTCCCTCCACACTTGCTGCTTGAGTTTCTCAAGCATCTGTCTTTTCACAGACTGCAGCATCTGCAGTCTCCTGTGTCACGATGTAGCCCCCAGTTCTATTTTCTCAGAGGAGGCCATTATACCTTCCGCAGCTGCTTGCTCCCTAGTTTTCCGAGGCTACCGAAGCTGTGGGCTGAAACAGACCACAGATCGGGTGGAATGAGAGATACCAGGAAAGCCAGAGCACAGACATTGCCAGACTTCCGGCAGTTGAAGAAAGAAAAGGCAGGAATTTTCGACTTTTATTGCACTCCCTGGGAAGCTAAGAGATGACACAATTTAAGATAAGAGAAGTTAGGGAGTTCCCTCCACAGAATTAAATTCAGTGATTGAAATACATCTAGTGAGTCCAATGATAGCAGGAATGTGAAATCCAGGTTAAACAACAAAGATTGAAAGATATAGAGCCAAAGGCTATGGTAAAATCTCACGATACTGACATTCCTAGATGAGGCTTTTCAGAGTGAATTCTTAATATCCCCATCTTTCCAAATATTGAGAGCAGTTGTCAATACCCAGAGGCTTGCTGTGTTGAATGGTGAATTCTCTGTCAGCAGAACCTGCACATGTTTGCTTTGCAGACAAGGAACAAGTAAGTAAAATAAAAGTGAGATATTTGGTTGGCAAGCAACTATTGTGAAAGCATCTGCAGAGGGCTGCATGAGGTGATAAGGCAGAGCTTACAGAATGCAGCTTTAGTCAAACCAGACATTCTGATCAAGGTAAGTTTTCCTAAAGCGAAGGACTATCAATCTTGAGCAGCCCAAGTTCAGAGCATCATTTCGACCATGGCTCGGCATTTTCTGAGTAAAGGAAATGTTTACTCTCAGGAGCAAGAAGTTTGAAAGAGGACTCTTTGATTTGTGTTAGGTGATGAAGGTAGTTGCTTCACCAGGCTGGGCTGATAGCCATACTGTTGCAAAAATCCGCTATAAGGCGAAGACAAAAACTGAGAATGAGTGTTAGAATGAGTCCATTTTAAATAAGTCAGACATAGCTGTTGTGGTCGAGGAGCCTGAGAAAAGAAGGGTATGGTTATTCACAGAGTTACTAACTGGGCTGAAACAAACAGAAATCATGTCCTGAAGGAGAGTTGTATTAAGATTTGGAGGAGATGCAAGCGTTCTGAAGATTCAAGATTCAAGATTGTTTAATGTCATTTCCAGTACACAGGCATAAAGGAGAATGAAATAATTGTTACTCCAGTTCTTAAGCAGCACAAGAAAACAAAGAAGATAAAGATCACCATAATACAAACCATAATCAATATAAATACATAAGATAGCTTATATACATTGAGAGATTAAATGTGCATAAAGTGATTCCAGGTGCAGAAGTGTCTGTACATAAGGTGATTCTGACAGGAAGTGATAAAATAGTGGTGGTAGGTGGGTTAGTGGGTGGAGGTGTTGATCAGCCTTACTGCCTGGGGAAAGTAACCTGTTTTTGATTCTAGTGGTCCTGATGTGGATTCTATGTAGCCTCCTCCCTCAAGGGACTGGGACGACAGTCAATGAGCAGGGTAGGTGGGAACCTTTATGATACTGCTGGACTTTTCCAGCACCTTTCTGTATATATGTCCTTGATGGTGGGTAGGCTGGTGTTGGTGATGCACCGGGCAGTTTTGACTAACTATTGTAGAGTCTTCCTGTCCACCGTTGTGCTGTTTTCTTACCCAGCAATGATGCAGCATGTTCAGATGAACTCCACTGCACGTCTGCAGAAGGTTGTGAGCATTGATGTACATCGTCCAATTCTCTTCAGTTTCCTCAGTAAGTACAGGCATTGGCGATCTTTCTTGATTGTGTAGGATGCGTCCTGAGCTTGTGTAAGACGTAAACTCTTAGGTGTTTGAAACTGCTCACGGTTTCCACTGCTGTGCCGCTGATGAAAAGAAGGATGTGAGTGGTGTGAGGTCTCCGAAGTCAATAACCATCTCATTTGTCTTGTTGGCTTTGAGGAAGAGATAATTTGCCTGGCACCCAGCCTCAAGATCTTCCCCTCTTCTCTGTCGGTTGTCTCATCGTTGCTGGTGATGAGCCCCACCACTGTCATGTCATCAGCGAACTTAACAATGTGTTTGGCCACGCAGTCTTGTGTGAGCAGAATGTGCAGCAAGGGGCTCAGCCCCCAGCCTTGGGGGGGGGGCACTCTTTTTGATGATCGAGGGCAAGGAGGAGCATTTGTGCATCTAGACGGTCAAAGGTCATTTTGTTAGGAAGTCCAACAGCCAGATGCACAGTGATGTATTTAGACCGAGGAGTCGGAGTTTATTCACCAAAGTCTGTGGGACAATAGTGTTAAAAGCTGAACTGAAATCCAGAAACAGCATCCTGACAAATATGTCCTTGTTTTCTAGGCGTGGCTGGGCCAGCAGGATGACAGATGCTATGGCAGATGCAAACACAACATCTGCTGTCTTGGTTTTCCACTCTTAATGTTTCCGTCTCCCACGAAGCTTCAGGTGGTGAAATTAGTGGAGAACCAGGTCATCCACAGGCCTGTTCCCCAATTTTTGGCATCCCAGACCCGAGGACACACATCTTCCAGGCCATTTCTGGAGATAGCAAAGTGTTAGGCCACACATTTGCTCCGGGAACCCACCACTTGCAAAGAACCATAGTTTGAACTGTAGATCACAGACTCCGGCAGAACCACAACCATCTTGAAAAGAAAAGAAAGTCATAAGAGAAAAGAAATAAGCTGTTTTATGGATGAACTGGAAGGAGTCACCTGGGTCTGCAGAATCCGCTGGCATCGTCTTTCCTCGTTCCTGCTCATGTGAGATATTTGATTATGTATAAGGTTATTAGGCATGTAATTTATGGATTTTTGATTATTTTCAGTACTTGGAAATGGAGTGTAGAAGTGCCAACTTTAATTTATTAGCAGGTGTTTGTAGGTTAGCCAAAACGTTTGCTTAAACCTAGGAAATCTGAGAAAAAATTCTTCTCCAATTTTAAAGATATAGATAGATAAGTCCTGATAAAATTACTATAAGTCATAGGAGCAGCAGTAGGTCATTCAGACCACTGAGTCTGGTTCACTGTTCCATCATGGCCAAAACTGGACCTCACTCAAGCCCATACATCCGCCTTCTCACCATATCCTTTGAAGTCCTGCCCGATCAGGAAACAATCAACTTCCACCTTAAATATACCCACAGACTTGGCCTCCACCACAGTCTGTGGCAGAGCATTGTACAGATTTACTACTCTCTGGCTAAAAAAAAAATCCTCCTTACCTCTGTTATAAAAGGTTGCCCCTCAATTTTGAGGCTGTGCATACCCCCACTGAAGGAAACATCCTCTCCACATCCACCCTATCTAGTCATTTCAACATTTGGTAGGTTTCAATGAGATCTCTACGCACTCTTCTAAATTCCAGTGAGTACAGGAACAAAGCAGTCAAATGCTCCTCATAGGTTAACACCTTAATTCCTGGAATTATCCTCGTGAACCTCCTCTTGACTCTCTCCAATGACAGTACATCCTTTCTGAGATATGGGGCCCAAAACTGTTGACAATACTCCAAGTGCGGCCTGACTGGTGTCTTATAAAGCCTCGGCATTATCTTTTTGTTTCTATGGTCTATTCCACTTGAAATAAATGCCAACATTGTGTTTTCCTCCTTTACCACAGACTCAACTTGTAAATTAACCTTCTGGGAGTCTTGCACGAGGACCTCTAAGATCCCTCTGCACCTCTGATGTTTGAACCTTCTCCCCATTTAGATAATAGTCCGCACTATTGCTCCTTTACCAAAATTCATTATCATACATATCCCAATACTGTATTCCAAATGCCACCTCTTTCAGAACTCTGGGATATAGTCTATCTGGTCCAGGTGACATCTACCTTAGGACCTGTAAGTTTGTGTAGCACTTTTTCCTTTGTAATGGCAATGGCATTTACTCCTGCTTCCTGACACACATGGATCTCTGGAACACTGCTAGTGTCTTCCACAGTGAAGACAGATGCAAAGTACCCATTAGGTTCATCTGCGATTTCTTTGTCCCCCATTACTACCTTAGCAGTATCATTTTCCAGTGGTCCAATATCAACTCTCATCTCCCTTTACTCTTATAGGGAATTAAAATAGAATGTAACCTTTAAGCACTCTGTGTACAATATGGTACATAATATTACTAGCCACTACCTTTGGCCTCTATGTTGCCGTAGAAAAGCAGCATCCCTCATCAAAGATCCTCACCACCCAGGGCATGCTCTTTTGTCACTGTTGCCATCGGTAGAGGATACAGAAGCCTCAGGACTTACACCGCTAGGTCCAGGAACAGTTACTACCCCTCAAACATCAGGCTCTTGAATGAAAGGGGATAACTACACTCATTTAAGGACTCTTTTATCTTGTTATTACATGCTCATTATTTATTGATATTTAGTGATTACCTGAATTTGCACAGCTTGTTAGGAGTTTACAGTTCCTTCTGCTTACAGTTTACCAGTCCTGCTTATAGTTACAGTTCAATAGATTGGCTATGTATGCCTGCAAGAAAAAAATCTCAGGGTTGTATGTGGTGACATGTTCGTACTCTGGCAATAAATTTTACTTTCAACTTTGAGGTAAAGTTCTATCCTTGTTATTGCCTTAGTGAACAACAACACTAAAGAGCTTATGGAAAAAAAATCAAATCTTTAATGTTAAATCTAAAATTGATGGATTTTATTTTAATGGATTTTCTTCAAGCAATATGAGACAAGGGCAGGATTATGGATTTGATCATGTATCAGTCATGATCTCATTTAATAATGAAACAGGCTTGAGGGGTAAATGGCCTACCACTGATCCTATCACAGGCATCAATTTGCTTGAGACTAGGAGTAATAATGTTCCTCTTGACCTTCATAAAGATCATTTACAGAGGCAATCTTTAAACTTCGTTGGAGAGCCTGCAGAAATTCTTTTTAAGAATTGCTGGCAATCCGTTGGTTGAAAGTGTGTGATAATCCACTACCATTTATATGAGCCTCATGTAGCGTGCAGAACCTGTAAGTATAATTGCTTGCACAGGGTGAGATATTCTGCAGAGTGGGAAAGAATTCTAGAAATGTGGTCATTATGCGTGATTACTGAAATCCCAGCTATATCACCATGGTCCTCATTCTAAAATAAATAACACTATTAATGAGCCATGTACATGCAGTCTGCTCATCCCCCAATGTCACTTGGATTTCTGGGCAGTGCTTTAGGAATCAAAGACCCTGGACTGTAATCAGAAGCTGGAGTTGAGGAAAAGTGTGATTGGTGGCAGGATGGAGTTTGCCTTCTTTATTGCTTGCTATATTTGCACATTTACTTTTGGCAATGTCTGAAGCACCATAACTAAGATGAATTTGTAATCATTAATTAAGTATTATTATTCCGTTCTCTCCTCTGATGTGCACAGCCTCATTTTCCTGCATCACACTTTATCTGCTAGCTATTACCCAGTTGCTTAAGCTGTTTATATTCCTTTGTAGATTCTGTACATCCTGCTCATGGTTACCTTTCTCATTTAACTTGTATTTTCAGCAAACCTGAACTTTGTCTTTTTTTCTCATTATTAATTATGACCAACAAGCTACATGGTTCTCAATTTGGTGGAACTGCTCTCATCCCGAATGATGAGAGTTTCCTCGCATTCCTCGTGTGAACAGGATTTAAGGCTCTGAGAAGTGAGCTACTTACCACAGGGTAGATGGCACAGCATGTTCAGGTGAGGGATACATATGGTTAAATGCAAGTAACCTACTAATCAGTGCCAGCTGAGTAGCTGTTTTAAGTTATTAAAAAGTTAAATTTAACTTTTTGTTTTTATTTCTTATCATTCTCTACATTCAACCATTCTTTTCACTAGGTCTCTTTCTGTCATTAATTAAAGTCACCCGCTGTATTTTATCTTCCTGTTTTATCCTCCACTCAATTTACTAAGCGCAGGATGCCCTGTGCTTGACATACACACTCAATGTTTCAATGTCCAGTTTCCCTTTGCAATAATATCAGATGACACTTCTGCCAATTTAATGGGTTATGAATGTTTTGAGGTAATGAGTGTGGTAGTAATTTTAACCTGTGTTAGAAACCCTGTTTCAACAAGTTCTGGCTGAATCAATATCTTCCTACAAGTTGAAGCTATTTTGACCTGCACATAGGAAAACTCTTTGTTCATTATCTAATCTGACTGGACAGGACCCATGTGATTTGACTGGCTGGTGCTTATTCTTGTTAGAGCAGTTTTAGACAATAATCTCTGAGTATGCTGTTGACTTCTATAATCTTGTCACCTTCACTGGAGGTGCACTGAACTAGTGTGAAGGGTTTACCTTTCAGTAACTGAAGTGTAAAGCCTAGAAATTGCTATTTGTCTTTAATATCATTTTCAATAGGTTTGATTTTTTTTTACCCATGATGTTAACATGCTTAAAATATATTTGGCTAAATTCAAAATTAAAATGAGAGACACAGAGCTATTATGTCAAATTGTGGGACTTTTGTTGATTAATATCACAGCAATAATATCTGGTCTAATACTTGTACTATTTGGAGAAAATATCCACCTCCTCTTGTAGCCTAGTAGAGTGGAGTTAGTTTATTACAGGCTCCTTGAATTCAGAACTTTGAACATAATCTGCTGAATATCAAATTTTTCTAGAGGCTTATGATGGTCAGAGATTATTAAAGTAATATATCTTTCTTGTATAATATCAGAAGACAAAGTGAGTGCTGCTCTGATTTTGTATTATTGGGTTGAAAATAATGTTTATAATTTCACCGTGCACTTGCACTGTGGTTCAATAATGCAGTGAAGCCTGTCATTTTGTTCAGTTGCTTTCTACCATGTCTAACAACAGCAGTAATATCTCGACAAGATGATTTTGCAAAAACAGTAGAATAGCTGGACCTCTACAATAAATTTGGTCAAGACAAAGGTGGTTTGATTTCCAATACCTGACAGCATATTTTCTTTATCCTTAAATATTTCAGCAACACTGTAAATTAGCTATGATTTTGCTCTCTATGAAGCAATATGAATAGTATCACCTAACTTCCACTGAAGTTGAAATTTTAGTTTGAACTTTGAACTTTGGTGAACTCCCACCCCAAAATAACCCTAATTTAACACAAAAAAATTTAAAGAAAATTATCCATATTACCAACAAGACTTCACCCAACAAGCATGTCCTGAAAGAAAAGCTAATACTGGTGCTGCCAAAGTACCAATTTATTGGTAGGATGCAGCAGGAAATCAGCTGGATTAGAGAGGGTCACTTGCCAGCTGTATTTTAACTGCCCCCCCCCAACATGCTTTCAGATAAAGGGGATTCAGATTTCAGTCAAACCAATGATTCCAAAATTCATTTTCAATTATTCTTTCTTGTTGAAGTAAATAAATTGTCCTCTGTTTCTAATGTTTCTGTTTGTCAGCTCATGATAGCTGAGAGAAGAGCATATTATCAATGTGACAACAGAGAGAATATTACCCTATTTTGGCCAAGCAAATATTATTATTGTGGACTTAAATTCCACAAACTGACACTCGCAGAGCAGCACAAATAATTTTTCAGATTTATTGTGTGTAGCTAGGGTTTTTTGTTCATTTAATAAAGATGACCACAGCTTTTTCTTCTCATGTCTTTAGTACATTATGGATTCAACCCCAATAAAAATCAGTAATGCATGTCTGTTCACACAGCCCATGGTTAGGATTCCCAGGTGTTATTTTATTGATCATTTGTAAGGATGTTGACCTTCTTTAGACTCCCAGCATTTATTCATTTCAAATGTGACAGAGGTTATGGTTTGTGCTTTGAACTCTTGTCTTCAGCATCTCCGAGATTCTTTATTGATGTAAAACCAAAGGGGTGTGTGATACCCATATTTGCATAAGAAAAGAATTACCCCTAAGGGATAGATTATAAATTTATCTTACTCTAGGTGGCATTCGATCAATAGAGACTGCTTAGTGACTTGCATACAAAAGCAAGAGGATAAAGAATGCTTCACAGTACCAGACTAATTTGTAAAACTGTTGACTATGGGATGATATATCATAATTTCTCCAGGATACAGTTACCAGAACAACTCTATTTGTAGTTTCTTTATTTAGGCAAGCATTTAGGTACATTTGAATGAATCAAGTCTGATTATTGGGTTAAAAAGGGAAGATAGGATTAAGAGATATTTTTCAATGGTAAAGCATGGTTTGCAGAAATAAACTGTGCATTGAATCAGAAGTATGGAAATGAGTTATTAGGTTGTTCTAAATGATATTTTGGTAGACATAAGAAGTCCAAGTTTAATATTTCATCGGCTGGCTTTCCCAATATTTTTTACCCATTTCTCTGGATGTTCAAAGGTTCAATGTTTCAAAGGTTCATTTATTGTCAAAGTATATAACTCTGTAATTCTTCTTCTCCAGGTAGCCATGAAACCATGAAAGAAAAGAAAGGCAGCACAATGCCTGCACAAAAAAAAAACAAAACTGAATAAGCACATCCACCCCAAAATGATCCCACCCCGGACAAAAAAGTGGGCAAAATGGAACTGGCACGTGGATCCACAGTCACTCATTCTCTCTCTCACACACACACACACGCATGCACGCACACACACACACACACACACACACACACACACACACACACACACACACACACACACACACACACACACACACACACACACAACACACACACACACACTTTTGCTTGTCCCTAACTGCCCTTGGAAAAGTAATGGTGAACTACTGCCTTGAATTTTTACATACTGCTCAAGATTCGAGAGAGTAGATTTAGGACAGATGGAATTCTCTACCCCCCAATGAAGCTGTGGAGGCTACCTCAGTAAGTATATTTAAGACAAGGTTGGATAGATTTTTGCAAAGTATGGGAATTAAGGGTTATGGGGAAAAGGCAGGTAGGTGGAGATGGGTCCATAGACAGATCAGCCGTGATCTTATTGAATGGCGGAGCAGGCTCAACGGGTCGGATGGCTGCTCCTGCTCCTATTTCTTATGTTCTTATGCTCTGAAGGTACTCTGATAGTGCATTTGAGTATGGGGTTTTGGGACCTAAACAATGAAGGAACGGTGATAATTTCCAAGTCAAGATGGTGTGTGATATGGAAGGGAACCTCCTTTCAGACCACGCCTTGACAATGCCTCATTTTCCAAAATACCGCAAAATGAATTCAACATTCAGCAATCATAACCCAACACCTGCACTTCTGACCTTGTGAAGGAAGGAAGGAAGATTCTTGAAGCGGCTAAAAAATTTTGGTTCTCAGATGCTGCTCTGAGGAACTCGCGTGTGGATGACTTGGGACTGAAATAACAGAACTTTGTGCATGATATGACCCCTGAGTGCTTTCTCCTTGAAGTCCATCGACTATATTCTTACCAGGGCTATTTGATGCTACGTTTGATCAAGGGTTGCATTCTTATCAAGGACGGTTACATCTTCCTCACCTCACCTCACCTCACCTCTCCTCACCTCTGGAATTCAGCTCCTTGGATCATGTTTAGATGAAGGCCAAGAAAAGGCCTGCAACTAAGTAGTCTTGGCAAAATCCAATTGCAACATCAGTGAGTAAGTGCTGTTTGACAGCATTATCAATCACTCATTTCACCACTTTGCTGCTAATTGATTAGCTGGATTATATTTGCTCTTCTTCTTAGAAGCAGGACACACCTAGTCAGTTTATCAGGTCAATGCTGACATTGTAATTGTACTTGAATAGCCTAGCTAGAAGACAGCTCATTTTGTGCTCAAATCTTTAGTATCAGAGCCAGGATCTTTTCAAGTCCCCAAGCTGTTCCTGGCACCACAATTCATAATCATTTCATGCCATCATGAATGAATCAAGGCAGCTGAATAGAGAGTCCGGGGGAAATTGAGGTGGATAATTCTCTCAGCAGTTTTGGCTGTATGTGAATGTAGAGCAACACACGCAAAATACTGGTGGAACTCTGTAGGTCAGGCAACATTTATGGAAATGAGTAAATAGCCGATTGTTTCAGGCGAAGACCCTTCTTCGGGACTGGAATGGAAGGGGGACGACACCAGAATAAAAAGGTGGGGCATAGGGAAGGAGGGTAGCTAGAAGGTGATAGGTGAAGCCAGGTGGGTGAGAAAGGTAAAGTGCAGGAGAAGGCTCTCAGCCCGAAACATTAACTATTTATATATTCATTTCCATAGATGCTGCTTGACTGCCAAGCTCCTCCAACATTTTGTGTTTGTTGCTCTGAATTTCCAGCATCTGCAGAATCTTTTGTGTTTACCGTATATATGTGATTATAAAGGCTTCAGCCTTGTCTTCAGACTTACACATTAGCATCTGCTATAATTAAGGAAGGGATCTTTTGGTGGAAACTCCTTCATGAATTAATTGATAGTTATGTGGTTATTTAGCCCCACCTATCCTGTTTTTGGTGTTTTAGCCTGTGTAGCCCTGTGTTGTTCTTTCACCAGCTGGCATCAAATTTTTACATAAATCTAAACTCTATTACATCCTGCATCAACTGTGGTTCAGCTGATAGTTATTTCAAATCTGGGTGTACTCCTTCCAGCCGGCGTACCATGTTTCTTTGGTTGACATCTTCTGGATAGATCATGAAACCATATATTTCACTTCTTCTATGTCTTTTATGTTTTTTTTTCATATTGGATGTGATTCTGGAACTGTTGGAGTCCATTTGGAGGCATTTATCGTGTGGATAGTCAGGGGCTTTTTCCCAGGGCTCAAAAGGCTAACACAAGAGGGCACAGTTTTAAGGTGCTTGGAAGTAGGTACAGAGCTGGAAATCCTGCCCAGTTTCTTCAGTGATTGTGCAAGATACCATGCAAGGTAGGTTTTTTACACAGAGAGTGGTGAGTGCGTGGAATGGGCTACCAGTGACGGTGGTGGTGGTGGATACGATAGGGTCTTTTACGAGACTCCTGGATAGGTACATGGAGCTTAGAAAACTAGAGGACTATGGGTAATCCTGGGTAATTTCTGAAGTAAGTACATGTTCGGCACAGTATTGTGGGCTGAAGGGCCTGTATTGTGCTGTAGGTTTACTATTTTTCTGTTTAGAGATTGTTTGTGTGTTCCAGCGCTCTGCAGTCTCCAAAAGGATTCCGGGAGGCAGAGGTAGTGTGTAGGAACCTCGTGGTGAGAAGACTGCAGGACAGGGTGCAAGTTGATGATCAACTCCATTTCACCGATTAAAGCTTCCATTGTTTGCCAATTAAAGTAACGAGGGAGATTGAAACATTGAGGCAAATGTGGAATCTGAGTGCCATGCTGCCTACCTTTTGATTGCTGATGATTACGCTGCTACCAGCAAGCCTGCCGCTGTGCCCAGAGAACGTTGGCCTGCATGCTGGATATGGACTTGGACTATAGACTTTTATCTATCTTATGGTTTTTTCATATTCTGTGTTTTTCGCCCGAAAGTTCTTGTTTATTTTTTCTGTGGAGGGGAGGAGGATTTGCCTGTTCCATTTTGTTTGTTTTTTTGAGTAGGGAGGGATTGGGGGATTGATGTGCCTATTCTTTTTTTGTTCACTTTTTGTGTACGGAGGGGAGATTTGGGGATTGAAGTGCCTCTTCAAGTTTTGTTCATTTTTTGTGTGGGGAAAGAGGATTTGGGGGTTGATGATCATGCTGTCTTTCATTTCTTGGTTTAATAGCTACCTGAGGAAGAAGAATTTCAGAGTTGTATACTTTGATAATAAATTAATGTTTGAACCTTTGCACCATCTACTCTCAGATCTCGACTGACTGTTTTCTTATTTCCATAGAAGTTGGCTGACCTACTGACTTCCTCCACCATTTTGTGTGTGCTGCTCTGGATTTTCAGCATCTGCAGAACTCCTTGTGTTTATATTCTACTTTAAAAACTTGAACCCTTAAAGGCTGATACTGCAAAGCGAGGGTTTATTATTAGAGACACACCTTTGGAATGCAATGTTAAATGAAAATCCTGCCCAGTTTCTTCAGTGATTGTGCAAGATACCATGCAATTATTTTGACAAATGGCAGGGGTATCATCTGTATACCCTGGTCGAAGTTTTTCCCTCAATCTATGGGTTTCTACATCTTCTAATCCAGAAGAAGCTGACAATAAAATGAGCATGAGAGTATCTGCAAATTCTGGACATCCAAGCAACACACACAAAATGCTGGAGGAACTCAGCAGGCCAGGCAGCATCTATGGAGAAGAATAAGCTGTCAACTGTTTACTCTTTTCCATAGATGCTGCCTGTCCTGCTGAGTTCCTCCAGCATTTTGTGTGTGTTGAATGAGATAAGCAGGATTAGGTAAGTACACATGTTATCTTTTTTTAGAGTTTTGAGATATAAGTGCTAAAGCAGGTGCTTAATTTTTCTTTATTTCTGGTAGAGTTCAAGTTGTAATTCTGTCATACTGATATAGACCAATTTCTCCTGTGATATTAGTTGGTTTCAGGCCAGTGAGTTACTGACCAGAGAACTCAATAAGATGTTCAGCAAGCCCAGCATGGCAATCCTGCAAATTTTAAGTATAAACCTTCCCTGAATAAATCTTTAAAGGTTCCAGCTAACTCACAGTGGGTGTCCAGCTGCTAGAGTGGGAGTCAGGTGGTAGAAATGACTACTTGTGGGCAGATCTGGATATAAGGAAATGAGGGTTGGTTTTCAAGTGACAGAAATGTGTAAAAGACAGTGGAAGTAACTATATGTTCTTTGATAATAAAACTTCCTTGAATTTTGAACTTTGAACTATTGGATAGATTTACTAATTCACAAGTATTGTTGGCCTTTAATCTATAGATTTAATTGATTATTAGCACCTGAAAAATGTATTGTGATTGGTACTTAAATATGCAAATGATGAGATTCAGAAGCACAAAGTTTTTATTGGATCAATATTCACATACAACTGGTTAATTTCTGTAGAAAAATGACATTTCTTTGTTCAAGCTTCAGGACAACTTGGTTATAGGGGCAATGCTGTTCTCTTGGTGCACAAACTAACAAAATATCATTGAGGAACGAGTGGAAGTTGTCAGAGTCTAGTTAATCAGTGATTGAAGATTTCAAATGGGAAAACAATTAATCTAGTGGAAGGTTTAGATATCTATCAGTGGGTCTCCAGGCTAAAAGTAGAAGACAGATGGAATTCCTTCCTCTTACTCAGTAAATGTGCAGGTCCAGAAAGGGATATTCATTGGGGGGAAGTGGGTATCCTGTTGGCGGGGTGTATCAGGAGCATGGAAGTAAGTAGTGATTCCAATCCAACAAGAGGCAAAACAAAGTTTTAAAATTTGTTATGGTAATAGAAACTACAACAGTCCTCCAAATATCAGAGAAAAAGAGTCTGAATAAACTAACACGCTGCCACAATTGGTTTCCTTCCACTAGGCTCTACTGGATACCACACTCTGAACTCTATGGATTTGATCTGCGTTTGATCACTAATTTATAAAAGTTACTTAGGCTCCAAGACCTTTCAAATGAACTCAGGTCATTACAGGTGCAAAAGGCTACACAACTTGCACAACTCTCAGGGCTGAACTTGATTCCCAGGGATGACTTATGTCCATTCCAGTTCCTTTTACCATCAGTAGGTCCATTCTACACCTTGACAATTCAGGTACTCACCTGTTGAAAGACATTTTGTCTCAATGATAAAGATGGTGCATGTGTGTGTGTGTGTGCCTTGCAAGGGACTTACAGAAGAGATTTACTTTCATAATCATGCCATTTCGTTGATACTACTTGATAAATAACTTACAGCAAAATTTCTTTTCTAACTCCTATAATGAATGTGAATTCACCCAGGAGAATGATAAATGTATTGTATGGCATGGTCTCCATTAACAAATACATCTGAACTTCATAACAGAAAAATGATTAAACTTCCCTAAAAAAATACAATATTAGCTGGCCCATCCTTTTGTTTTCATGCAATCATATGCAAGCAACAGTTAGAACCAATCGTCTATGATGACCATTTCAAGAATTGTCCCACCAGCCACCATCTGCTATTTGGAAAAGGAAAATTGGGAATTCTTAGGAATCTCAGGTTGATCTCTAATCTCTTGCATGGGACCTTGTTTAAAGTTTTCTGGAAGTCTAAATAAACCACATCCACATGGACCTGATGCCTCCTCATAAATCCTGTAAATTTATCCCAAGTTCCCTTTCAATCACTCATGCTGACTTTGACCAATATTGTCACAATATCCCAAATATTTTGCTTGTGTATTTCTAATGATGGACTGTAATATTTCCACACTACTAATACCAGGATATTCTGTACATAATTCTCTGTTTTCTCTTTTTCATCTTAGTGTTATAGCAAATAGCCTCCAATCTGTAGTACCGGTCTAGAGTCCGAAGATTGTTGGAAAATGACTACCAATGCACATACTTCCTTGCGTACTCTAGCTCTGAGGATTAATTGGCCTTTAATTTCCTAAATAGCATTTCCCTGTCGGCACTGATTTCCTTTGGTTCCTCATGTTCTGTAAAGCTCCTGGTTTCCTTATATTTCAGTAAGGTTATTTGTGAAGACAGAATTTGTTTAATTGATCAGCCTTTTGTTTGTTCTCCATTATAAAATCCTTCCTTTCTGACTATTATTTGTCTTCAGTAATTATTTTCTTTTCATATATCTATAGAAGTTTTTATAGCCAGTTTGTATGTTCCCTTTGGGCGGGTGTGTAATTTAAACATCTTGGATCTAGTTGTCATGGTGGGCACTGGGAGGACTGAACCCAGGTGTGGAGGAACAGCAGGCACCATGTGGGGATGAAACAAGAAGTTAGACATAGGAATACCAAAGGAGCTTCGGAGGTATGACCAAGTGACACCACAGGACAAATCATTCTCCAGAAACACAAGGACTCCACTACAGCACTAAATGAGAGTCTCCTTCAAGTAATTATAGAATGTGGAAAACCCGTGCCAGTCCCTATTAACTTGACAAGGTTAAACAAAAAGCACAAAGGCTTAACAACTCATGTTAACACAACAATTAATAAATACAGGTGCTTGAGAAGACTAGAAGCACAGCAAATTGCAGAGTTCTGCAACTCATGACACTCATGACGCTAGTACTGTCTTGTTACCCAAGTTGGGGCCAACCTTCCAGTTTTAATTTTGTATCAGACAGGAGTGGACAATTGTTGTCGATCATTCACATGCCTCTTCAATATTAGTCATGGCGGTTATATTCCCAATCCATCTGAGCCATACCTTAACTTACACCAACATAGTTCATAGCTTCTTTTGTTTGGATTCAAGACCTTAGACTCTAATTCAATTACATCACTCTGCATATCACATATCTAACTTCATAAGTTCACCAGCCTCTGGTGAAGAAATATGTGCTGATCTAAATGGCAAACTCCATATGCGAAGTCCGTGACCCTATGGTATTTAACTCCCAGCCATGAACAACACCTTCTCTGTATTTAGTCTGTTGAACCCTGTTTGAAATGTATAGGTTTCTACTTGCAATTTTTGCTCTCTTTCCCTTAACCCAGTGAATATAGGCCTAATCGAATCAATCCCTCCTCATGTCAACTCTGTCATCCCAGAGACTAGTCATGTAAACGTTTGTTGCACTTACTTCATAATAAGAACGTCCATCCTCCAATAAAGAGACCAAACCTTCACACAGAATTCCAGATGCATTTCTCACCAAGATCCAGCTACTGATTCCTTCTCATCCTTCTACTAAGTTCATTAAATATGCTTCCTCAGGTTGGCTTCTCTGCTAAGGACCTGGGTCTTTCTTCACCCTGTGTAGGCCTCAGATAATTTATACACCTTAACTATAGCTCCTCTGAGTCTTCCTTCTTACAAGTGAAACAATACATTTCTCCTTATGGTCAAAACTCTCCTGTTAATAATCTTATAAATTTCTGATTCACTGTCTCTTATGCTATCACATCCTTCCTGTAGTATGACTGGATAAGTACACAATAGTCTACCTGCCTTGGTGCAGACTAGATTCTGCTCTGCAATCAATAGTCATATTATAACAGTTAGATAACAAAGTAATAATCCTGTATTTTTGTTATCAATATTATCATGAGCATGCAATATTCATGCAGATGACCATGAATACTGTGAACAACAATATCCAACAAATAGATCAAAATGAATATTGTACTCATTTTCAGCAAATGAATTATGTTGGTTGAGCATTGTTCAAAGAGCTTCAGATAATATTCCATCTCAGTTACATTTTGATTTCTGAATGAAAGGAAGTATTGTGGTTTGAATGCACAATTAAATTTAACCTTTGTCTGTCCATAATTCTCAAGGAAACACATGCAGGAAAACTGAGATCATCTAAGTGCATGGGAATATTGGACAAAGTCCCTCATGCTTGGGATTGATAGCGACTTCCTAGTTTGGCTTGCCCATAGACACTGATAATGGGCACAGTGGTGGAAGGGTGTTTTGTGGCTCAGGACACACGGCCAGTCATTTTTTGCATCAAACAACTTTCTTTCTCTGTGATGCATGTAAATGACTTGGATGAACATGTAGATGAGTGGATTACTAAGTACGCAGATGACACCAAGATTGATGGGGTTGTGAAAAGTGAAAAAGTTGTCAAATATTGTAGTAAAATATAGATCAGTTACAGATATGGGTGGAGAAATGGCAGATGGTTTAATCCAGACAAGTGCAAGATGTCACACTTTGGGAGGTAAAAATGCAAGCATACAGTTAATTGAAGAAGCCTTAATAGCACTGATGTACAGAAGGATCATGGGACCCAAGTACATTGCTCCTTGCAGACGGCTATGCAAGTGGACAGGGTGGTAAAGAAGGCATACAGTATGGTTGCATTTATGTTCAGTGCTTTAGATATCAGAGGAAGAAGACTATGTTGTAGCTCTATAAATTTTGGTTAGGCTACACTTACAGTATTGTGTGCAGTTCTGGTCTCCATTACAGAAAGAATGGAAAAGGTACAGATGTAGTTTACCAGGATGTTGCCTGAATTAGAGGGTATGAAGTATAAGGAGAAGTTAGACAAACATGGGTTGTTCTTTGTGGAGCACTGGAGGCCGAAGAGAAGCCTGATAAAAGTTTATAGGATTAGGAGAGGCATAGATAGGGCAAACAGTGAGATGCTTTTTCTCAGGGTAGAAATGTTAAGAACTAGAGGACATGCATCTATGGAGAAGGGGGAAGTTTTTTTCACATAGAATGGGAGGTGCCTGGAGCAATGGTAGAAGCAGATACAATGGTGATGTTTACAAGGCTTTTAATTTGACACATGAACATGCATTATGGAGGAATAAGGACCATGTGCAGATGGAAGAGTTTTGTTTAATTTGGTGTCATGTTTGGCACAGACATGGTGGGCTAAGCGTCTCATGAGATATCACAAAGATTCTGTAAAACTGCAGTAAAATGACATAAATTCAACAGCAGGGAAACAGACTTTCTGGTTCAATTAGTCAATGCTCTCCAGCAACTATCTGTTTTGTACATACTGAGAACTCAAAAGAATTGATCATATTAACAGGTTTATGCTTGTACCTGCTGGTTTTTACTTATTTTCAAAGAACCAATCACAATGGACTATTTCTATCTACAAAAATCCGTTGTAAACACATTTCAAACTTCTTAAACTATAGGTGTTAACTCTTTAATGATTTTCACTTTACAGAATTCCAATTAAACCAATTTAACTATGAACTATACAGGGAATTTGGAGATATATATATATATATTACTGGTATTGATTCTCTAATAGCTCATTATAGCTCTGAATCAGAATCAACTTTATTATTACTGTACTGACATATGTTGTGAAATTTATGGTCTTGTGGTAGAAGTACAGTGCATGATCTAAAAAAGACTATAACTAGTAATAAAAGAAACAAAATAGTGCAAAAGAGGAATAGTGAGGTAGTGTTCATGGGTTCATGGACAGTTCAGAAATCTGATGGCAGAAGGGAAGAAGCTGTTCCTAAAATGTTTAGAGTGTGTCTTCAGGATTTGTACCTTCTCCCTGATGTAGTAATCAGAAGAGAGGATGTGTCCTGGGTGGCAAGGGACTTCAATGATGGATGCCACCTTATTAAGGCACTGCTTTTTGAAGATGTCCTCAATGGTGGAAAGGCTTGTAACCATGATGAAGATGGTGGAGTCTATAGCCCTCTTCAGCCTCTTTTGATCCAGTGCATCGGAGCCTCCATACCAGGTGATGATACAACTGGACGGGATGCTCTCCATAGTAGATCTGGAGAATGTCTTTGGTGACAGTGCACATCTCTTCAAGGTCCTAATGAAGTTTAGCTACTGGCATGCCACCTTTGTGAGTGCACCATAAACATGCAGGATGGAAGCCATTTGGCTTACCAGATACAGAATCAGAATCAGGTTTAATACCATTGACATATACCGTGAAATTTGATGTTATACAGTAGCAGTACAATGCAATACATAATAATAATAATAACTGGAATTTACAGTAAGAAGGTATACATACATCCTAAAAATTAAATTATATAAGTAGTGAATAAAGAGAAAAAAATGTAGTGAGGTAGTGTTCATGAGTTCAATGTCCATTCAGAAATCTGATGGCAATGAGGAAGAAACTATTCCTCAATCATTGAGCGTGTGCCTTCAGGCTTCTGTATCTCCTCCCTGATGGCAACAATGAGAAGAGAGCATGTCCCAGGTGATGGAGATCCTTAAAGATGGATGCTGCCTTTTTGAGGCATCGCTCCTTAAAGATGTCCTGGTTGTTGGGAAGGCAAGAGCCCATGATGGAGCTGACAGAGTTCACAACTTTCTGCAGCTTATTTTGATCCTGTGCAGTGCCTCCCCCCCATAGCAGATGATGATGATGATGCAGCCAGTTAAAATGCTCTCCATGATACATCTGTAGAAATTTGCCAGTGTCTTTGGTGACATACAGAATCTCCTCAAACTCCTTATGAAATATAGCTGGCTTCATGCTTCCTTTGTAACAGCATTGATATGTTGGGCCCAGGATAGATCTTCAGAGATGTTCACATTCAGGAACTTGAAATTTTCACCCTTTCCACTTATGATCCCTCGATGAGGATTGGTGTGTGTTCCCTTGTTTTACCCTTTCTGAAGCCCACAATCAATTCATTGGTCTTACTGATGTAGAGTACAAGGCTGTTGCTGTGACAACACTCACCGATTTGATTTGTCTTGTTCCTGTAAGCCTTCTCGTCACCAGCTGAAGTCCCGCCAATAACAGTTATGTCATCAGAAAATTTATAGTTGGTGCTTGAGCTGTGCCTGGCCACACTGTCATGGGTGTAGAGAGTAAAGCAATGGGCTAAGTACACATCCTTGAGATATGCCAGTGTTGATTACCAGAAGGGTGGAGATGTTATTTCTGATTCGCACAAATTGTGATCGTTTGGTGAGGAAGTCGAGGATCCAGTTGCAGGGGGAAATACAGAGACTCAGGTTTTTGAGCTTTTTGATCTGAACTGTCGGAACGAATGCATTAAACCCTGAGATGTGGTGAATAAACAGCAGCCTGATGTAAGGATTAGTGCTGTCCAGGTGATCCAAGGTCACATGAAGAGCCAATAAAATTACATCCACGGTAGACCTATTGTGGCAATAGGCAAATCGCAGTGTGTCCAGCTCCTTGCTGAGGCAGGAGTTAATACTAGCCTTAACCAATCTTTCAAAGCATTTCATCGTCATAGATGTGAGATATGGCAACTCAGCTTGGTCTTCTTAGGCACCAGTATGATTGTTGCCCTTCTGGAGCAGGTGAGAATTTCCAGCTGTAGCAGTGAAAGATTGAAAATGTCCTTGAACACTCAGCTGGTTGGTGCATCTTCTCAGAGCATTATCAGGTATCATCATCGGCTCACGCTGGCTCTCTACCACAGCAACTCCTTAGTTCCTCTGCAGGCATTTTCTCTGTAGCCTGAAAAACTTTATCTACCAGACAATTATCTCATTTTCCCCTTTAAGATCACAATAATACCTGCCCCCACTACAAAGAGATGATTACAGTTCAGGTCAAAACTCTGCATCAGGATTCAGACCTCTGGAACAAAACATTCACCATCCCTTTGCCTCCGCCAGTGCTGCTCAACTCACTGAGTTCCTTCAGCAGTTCGTGTTTTGAACCAGCTAAAGTCTGACTTTGTTCTGAAGTAATTCAAATTAATCTAAACAGCTCATTAATATTCAAATTGGAAACCGTCTCAAAATGGTGCTGAATAACTTCCGATAGGGTCAGTAAACTTGCCTGCAGTGTGGAAGGTAAGCTTGTTTTAAAAAACCAACACACACAAAATGCTGGTGGAACACAGCTTGAATTTCCAGCATCTGCAGATTTCCTCGTGTTTGCTTTTAAAAAACCAACATTTTCTTTGGGCTCTGTGTTGACGAGATTACATAATGAGTGGTGGTATTCTCAGTGTATGATCTTTACACTCCTTTACTCATTATGTTAGTCAAAGGCAGCAAAGTGAAAGGTTGACATTTAGTGAAGGTCTTTTAATTTGCCTTCAACATGTAGCAGAACCACATACGAGAGTGATCCTAGGAATGGAAAGGATAACGAATGAGGAACATTTAATGGCTCTGGGTCCTTACTCACAGGAGTTTAGAAGAATGAGTGAGATTTCATTGAAACCTACCAAATATTGAACGGCCTAGATAGCATGGAGACAGAGAGGATGCTTCCAATAGTGGGACAGTCTAGGAATAAAGGGCTCATCCTCAGAATACAAAGGTGTCTCTTTAGCACAGAGATGATGAGGAATTTCTTTAGCCAAAAGGTGGTGAATCTGGCCACAGGTGACCATGAAGGCCCATTTATTAAAGTGGAGGCTGATAGGTTCTTGATTAGTAGTTTGCGGACAACACAAAGGTTGGTGGTGTTGTAGATAGTGTAGAGGATTGTCGAAGATTGCAGAGAGACATTGATAGGATGCAGAAGTGGGCTGAGAAGTGGCAGATGGAGTTCAACCCGGAGAAGTATGAGGTGGTGCACTTTGGAAGGACAAACTCCAAGGCAGAGTACAAAGTAAATGGCAGGATACTTGGGAGTGTGGAGGAGCAGAGGGATCTGGGGGTGCAAGTCCACAGATCCCTGAAAGTTGTCTCACAGGTAGATAGGGTAGTTAAGAAAGCTTATGGGGTGTTAGCTTCCATAAGTTGAGGGATGGAGTTTAAGAGTCGCGGTGTAATGATGCAGCTCTATAAAACTCTGGTTAGGCCACACTTGGAGTACTGTGTCCAGTTCTGGTCACCTCACTATAGGAAGGATGTGGAAGCATTGGAAAGGGTACAGTGGAGATTTCCCAGGATGCTGCCTGGTTTAGAGAGTATGGATTATGATCAGAGATTAAGGGAGCTAGGGCTTTACTCTTTGGAGAGAAGGAGGATGAGAGGAGACATGATAGAGGTGTACAAGATATTAAGAGAAATAGATAGAGTGGATAGCCAGCACCTCTTCCCCAGTGCACCACTGCTCAGTACAAGAGGACATGGCTTTAAGGTAAGGGGAGGGATGTTCAAGGGGGATATTAGAGGAAGGTTTTTTACTCAGAGAGTGGTTGGTGTGTGGAATGCACTGCCTGAGTCAGTGGTGGAGGCAGATACACTAGTGAAGTTTAAGAGATTACTAGACAGGTATATGGAGGAATTTAAGGTGGGGGGTTATATGGGAGGCAGGGTTTGAGGGATGGCACAAGATTGTGGGCCGAAGGGCCTGCAATGTGCTGTACTATTCTATGTTCTATGTTCTAGAAATGGTGTCAAAGGTTACGGGGAGGAGGCAGGAAAAAGAGATAAAAAATTTTTAAAAAGCAGCCTGGATCAAATCGCGGAGTCAAATGGCTTCATTCTGCCCCTATGTCTTCTCGGCTTGTGGTTTATAATGTGTGGTCACGTTGATCACCAGACTCTTGTTTTCAGTTTGATTTGTTTCTTATTATTTTTAAATGCTGTCAACATATGATAGTATAAAATGATTCAAAAAGAAAAATACCACAAATATTGGAAATCCATTAGCAAATCAACCAGATCAACCAGGGTCTGAGGAGAGAGAAATGGAGCTAAAATTTCATACTGATAACCTCTAATCAGTTCTGATACCCTCCACTGATCCACTGATACTGCTTGACCTGTTTTGTATTTCCAGCAGTTTCTGCTTTGTTTTGTGCACAAAATGATTTTCATTTTATGAAAATAAATTGGAGCTGATATTGGGGGGGGGGGGGGGGGGAGAAGGCAGGAGATTGGAACTGGCAGGAAAAATGGATCAGCCATGATGAAATGGTGGAACAGACTCGATGGGCCAAATGGCCTAATTCTGCTCCTATATCTCATGGTTTTATGATCTTATGGTACTGAAGTTGAAGACTTTAAAACAAGAGGTGAGTGTAATTTTCAGTCTACATTGAGTTACTCTGCCACAGAAGGAAATGTACCGAATTTTATAAATAAAAACCAGAAATCACAATTTCTAGAGGTAAGCTATCAAATGATAAAAGTTGAGATCACAATAAAAATCTTGACCATTTATTGAAGGAAATTGCTAACGAATGTTGAGTACTGTTTCCAAGGCTGCAAGTTATGGAAGCATTTAATAAGTTTCTGTCAATTAAGAAATTGAAGCTAAGAAATGGGGCACATTCCATTTTCAGGCAATTATTTTAAGCATCAATCACTCTCAGGTTTGACTAGACACAGCATAAAGATTTGTCAGAGCTTTGAGGTGAATTTTATGATTCCAGGAAAATATGGAAAATAATTTTTAATTTATATTTATGTCCATCAGTCAATCTTCCTGATAATCCTGGGTTTCGACCTGGCAGCTTTGCGTCCCACCAAGTCATTAATCTCTCTTGTATAAAGCTGGCAAGCCACATCTGCCAAGACTCAGCTTCGCAATTTTCAAACATTAATGAGCTACTCAATTAATGCTAATTATAAAGCAATCATAAATCTGGTAGTACAGGAAGGGAACCAATTTTCTTTGGATCGTCTTGGCTTCCAGATTGAATTGGATGCCCTTTGAAGTGAATTGTCTCATAAGCAGGCTACTCTTTACAGGGAGCAATGGTAACCAGTAAATCAGGTGTGATGTCAGGCTTCCCAAAAGCAGAAAGTCGATCATTGCTCCAAATCATTGAAGTTGTGGACTGCTAAGTAACGTAAACACCCATCTAAAAATGGTGCCTAGCTTAAAGGAGATGAAACCGAATAATAAAACCAAAGTTTTAAAGTTGACATTGCTGTTCTTGAAGTTGAATACTCAGCCAATTTGCACTAGCAAAGCTCCAGGGAAGCAGAAATTTTAAAGTGATGTTGAGTGAGGGATTACTATGAGTCAGTTCACCAGGGATAACTTGAAATAACACTCCATATCTGAGAAGAGAGTGCCTTAGTTGAAGATAGTCAAAAGCTATTATTTCTGATATTACAGCACTGTCTTCACTACCACACTGACCTGTCACCCTCAACTTTTTGTGCTCAGTTCCTAGGATAGTGCTTGAATCCACAAACCTCTGTCAGAAAAAAATGTATGATACCTCATAATCCACCCACCCTTTATTTGTCCCCAGTTCTCAAACTTTCTGATCCCATTTCCATTCTGTTAATATCAGACTGAGCAGATTGTACAATAGGCAGCCAATTCATTACTGGCTGCTTTGCATCCAACCACAAGCTCCATATTGCACTGATTTATCAGCCTGTCTTATGTGCTAGAGTCTCTGGAGCAAGACTCAAACCTACAGACTTCTGACTCAGTGCCAAGAGTGTTAGGAATGAGCCAAGATTAATGCAGCCAGTACAATCACAGCTGACTATAAAGCATATCGTGTCCTTTGATTTGCCATTTTGCAACTGATTACTGCAAGGATATAGCATCTTAGATTGACTTCAAAGGTACAAACTAAATCTTGGATTTGCTTTATGTTCAAATAAGTTGTCCTTTATAGTAATACCCTAAGAGCATAGACATGTAAGAGTCATAAAATTGTACAGCAACTTTGGTCCGCTATAATTTTTTTGCCCATCTACACTAATCCTATTTGTCAAATTAGGATGTACCTTTCTATGCCTTGTCTTTTTAAGGTCCCATGTCAATACCCTTTGTGATTGGTTCTACCACCTCTTCAGGCAGTACGTTCCAGGTATCAAGAACACAAGAGATTCTGTAGATGTAGGAATATAGAGTAACGCACATAAAATGCTGGAGGGCCTCAACAGATCAAGCAGCATCTATGGAAAAGAATAAATAGTCTACATTTTTGGGCCGAGACTCTTTCAGGACTGAAAAACGAAGGCAGAAGAAGCCAGCATAAGAAGTGTGGGAGGAAAAGGAGTACAAGCTGAAAAGGAGGTAATTGGTAAAGTCAGCTGAGGGGAGGAACATAGGTGGATGGGGGAGGGGGGATTGAAGATGGGAAGATGGGTGGTGATAGATGGACAAGGCCAAGGGCTAAATGAGGTGGACTTTGGAAGAAAGGGAGGGATGAGGGGCACCAGAGAGAGGAGATCGGCAGGTGAGGAAAAGAGAAGGAGTAAGAGGGGAGCCAGAATAGGGAATGAAGAGGGGAGAGAAGTGGAATTACCAGAAGTTCAAGAAATTGATGTTCATGCCATCAGGTTGGAGGCTACCCAGACAGTATGAGATGTTGTTCCTCCAACCTGAGAGTGGCCTGATCTTGGCAATAGAAGGGGCCATGGACCGACATGTCAGAATGGAAATGAGGATTGGAGTTAGAAGAATTGGCCACTGGGAAACCCTACTTAATGCAGACAGAACGAAGGTCAGATACCTACTGCTCTCTGGGCAAAACAAAAACTTGCCTCTCAGACCCCTTTTAAATCTCCCTCCTCATACTTTAAAGAATCTTGTAGTGCAGAAGAAAATCATTTGGCCCATTGTGCTTATGCTAACTCTTTGGAAGTGATTTTCAATTAGACCCACTCGCTCTAGTTTTTCTCGAAGCCTTCATGCTATTTTTATCCTATTCAAGTATAAGTACATTTCGCTTTTGAAAATTGCTATTGAAGCTACTTTTACCATCAAACAGATTATGCCATCCAGATTGTGACAAATTGACAAATTACTGCACAAAAATAGTGATCAAAACACTGATTACCAATAAACTTAAATGTGATCGTCCTGCTGGTACAAGCAGATTCTCTTTTTCTTCTTACACAATCCCATGATCTAGGATGGATGGCTTCTACACTAACAGTGTGTTCATCCTGGGGTGACTGATGGGACGTTGGTGGGATTGACACACTCTGTAAGAAATGGAACAGGCACATGGGTAGCCTGTATGTTGCTTCTGCTGTTTTTGCTGTGCTTGCATGCGACAAAGAGATATGAGGTGCTCAGACACTTTCCAGATGGTCTTTCTCTATTTTAAACAGATACAGGATAGGAGTTCCCAAGAGAGCATAGGATGCTACATATTTTTCTAGGACGCTTTAAGAAAGTCCTTGTATCATTTCCTCTGCCTATCTTTTACTCCTTTCCTGTGACAGGACGCTTGGCAAGATGACTGCTTTAGTAGATTAGTATGGGCTATGTGAAGGGTGTAATTCACGAGCAGAAGTGGTTGACTTTAAGTAGAACCTCAATGCTATGTTGATCTGGAAGAGGATACTGCCGTGTGTTCACTTACCCTGCTAGTAGTGTTGGAGGAGGTTGCAGAAATAAAAAGTGTGGAGTAAAGCTGTGCTGAACAATAGCAGAGATAAGGAATCCCAGTCATTTGTCGAGATTTGGAAGGTGTTCAGAGCAGGGAATGTTAAAAGGTGAATTTATAATATTCAAAAAGAAAGGAAGGCTGGATAGAATACTAAATAAAAATTCCCCTGCTATAGGCAGCCTTCCCTCTCACTTTCCTCTGGTAACTCTCCAGTACTTTGAAATGCCTCCTGCAGGGAGTTTGTCTCTCCGAAGTGTATAGGAGTTCAGTGATCACAGTTATGCTGGGTTTGAAATCAACCAACTCAAGCAGGGGTTAACTGAAAACTTCCACGACTACATTAAGCAGACTATGAATTTCTCCCACTGTGCTTTCTTTCACCGCGTGGGAGAAGTTCAAGGTCAGGGGGAGAGTGAGGGAGGCATGGGGGAGAGTAGCTGGGAAAGATCTGGGAACAAGAAGGTGCAAAAGGCATGGGAAGAGCAAAAAGTCAGAAGACAGAGGGCGACAAGATTGACAAATGCAGGGAAATCCCATCTATTTATTCTATCCACCTGGCCTTTCTCTCTGATATGTTATTAGTTCACCTTTTAACTTTCTGTGCTTTGACTATCTTTCCAATCTTTGAGATTTTTTAGATCTGGTAGTTTTTTAAATAATTTTTATTTAGAGATATAGCGTGGTAATAGGCTATTCTGGCCCAACAAGTCTCTGACTTGCAATGACACCCATGCGGCAATGAACCTACTAACCCATATACAGTGGGTCTTTTGGAATGTGGGAGGAAACAAGAGCACTCAGACGAATCCTCTGTGGTCACAGGGAGAACGTAGAAACTCTTTACAGCTGCAGATTTGGGTGACTGGCACTGTTCCGCCCTGGTTCTGGCTAAGCTTCCCGCTCCACTCTGTAAAGACTCCGTTAACAGCATTTGACAAACTGTCGTGTTCTACAGCAGTGTACTTCCTCCACTAACTCAGTATCAAGCGGAAAAATCAAAATCAGAATCCGATTTATTATCACTGTTACGTCATGAAATCTGTTGCATTGCACAGAATCAAATGCCTGTAATTTGTTTTTATTCACTTACATCACATGGGTGTCAGAGGTGGGGCTAATCTTTATTCCTCTTCCTCAACTGCCCTTAAGACAATGACAGTGAGTTACCCTGTGTAACAGCTGCACCGTTATAAAGCTCTGCCCGCAGGCCCCAGTTTCCTCACAAAGGGGAAATACCCACCTTGTAATTGGACTGTCAAGCCTGTTAAGAATTTGAGGAATGAGATATCCTTTCACTCTCCTAAAATCTAGAGGATACGGTCCCAACCTAATGAACATTTGTAGAAATGGGTCATTATGACCAAAGATACCTGAAAGCAGAGAGGGGGGTGACATGTATGACAGAACAAGAAAAAAGCCCACCTAATCATCAAAAACACACTTGATTTTAGCTGTCTGGTAACTTTATAATAGACATCCGATGAAGTCCAGTTGACAGTGGTCCAGATAAAAAAAGGAATCACACAGTTGCTTCTAACAATATTATCCAAGGCTTGCACGCACTCATTGGTATAGTATTTCCATTATACTAATTCTCTGCAGTAAACTTGACAATCCAAGAGGAGATAGCTTGCTTTCAGTCTGTGCTTGACTATGAATTGAAATTCCTGAGGTGAATGTTAGCTTTCTAAATCCCTGCACCACTTGCTAAAACAGAGTGGACCTCATTATTTTCATTGCCTTTTTTAAACCTTTTAAAAATGGTTTTGCACAGTATGAGGATCTGTGGGAAGACTTTCTCACTTTGAGATTTATTGGAGCAAAGGAAGTCTGCAACGTAAAAAGGTCACTCTGCGTGATGCAGGGTTTGAAAGCAGAACATAAAAAAGGTGGGATTTATTTATAGGTATCCAACCCAGTACTGGAAAAACAGCACTGCATGCTTGTGACAGGATTCTCACATAAATGTATATTGCCTGTTCGCAAGAACCTGAGTAATCATATGTAAAACTCATTGTGTTTTTTCTTCATTATATGATGCAGTAATAAATGAGCCCCACCATTTTTGTTCATGTTTTATCAGGTTTCTGCCAGAAATTACTCTATTGTTTTATGTCTTTCACCTCAAGTGCAACTAACCTAGAGCTGCTGCATACTGCATTACAGTACTTAAACACTTAGGAGATGCCAGTTCTTCAGAACGTTTCAATTGTACAATGAAGAGAAAAAATGTATCACTATAGGCAGTTTCAATGACTGCAATACCTGTGCTAATCTACACACAAACATGCCACACAAGACAATTAGTTTATTAGACATTTTTATTTTTAGAAATATTTTTTTTAAACTGTTCCTTCACAGAAGTCCAACATAGCAATGATATTGGGATTAGAGGATTTTGTATATGGGTGGGGCCAGTTTTGCTGTTGTCCGTTTCTCACTTGTGTTCTGCCCAATATGGTAGGCCGTGCTATATTGGTGCTGGAATATATGGAACACCTGTGGGCTGCTCCCAGCACATTGTAGGGTGCATTAGCTGTTAACGAAATTAACGCATTTCACTGTCTGTATTGATGTACATCAGATAAATGAATCTGAATCTATTTTAGCAATGCATGACGGTCTGTGATTTCTGAGACTTGAGACTGACAAGAAATGAAAAGCAGGTGATCACACTGTGTCCAAAATGATATCCATTATGGCTTTAAACACAGCTTAATGACTCACTAAAATGCCAAAAGTGCATTAATGTGACTATGAAAGAAAAATAATGGAAAAAAGTATTGCTGACTATAATCCACTGCATGCTTCTAGTGCCCTGGAGAAGGAGCTTGGTCTTGCCTGTTCATTTAAGGCTATTGTGGCAAGTGGACCCCACAGGACCTGAAGGTGTTCTGAGTGATAGTTGAAATTGATATCATTATATCAGTTCAGAAGTTATGCACAGGGTCCTCTTACTGGGTTTTAGTTTCATCGGCACCTCCTAGGTGTTTATTAGATCATGCATATTACAATGGAAACACTCTAACCAATTCGACCCTAAAGTGATTATCACTGTACTAGTTGCATCTGAAGACAGTTAAAGACCTATTGCCTGAAAGGCCGGTGATTTGCATCTAGAGGAGGAAGTAGCATCACCTCTATTTATGTTGCTTTCCCCATTTTGAGGCCATTATCTCACAATGAAGGCAATCAAACTAACGTAAATTGGCACGTTTCATGATTGTTGTCCTACGTCAAAATTATTTCTTTCATTAAGATCCCCAGTCCCTTCTAATTTTTAAAGTACATTTTGATTGCAAAAGTGCTAGAATCTATTATTACAGAGGCAGTAAAGTCCATGGATTATGTAAAGGAAGCCATGCAAATCAAAGCAAAATCTTGAATTTATTATGGTTATATCTAGCAGAATACATAAGAAATTAATTCACTTTGAATACTTGGATACATGGAAGATCTTTAATAGTGGTTTATTAAAATTTGAAGACAAGATTGGGAGAAGTGTGATAGGGTGATTGTTGTTTAGGGTTCAGAAAGCAGAAAGAGGAGTCGTTTGTCATTATCAATATGTTATTTTCTGGTAAGGAGGCTTTGACAAGTAATGTGCCATAGGGGTTAGTGGTAGGGCCCAAGATCTTCACTAGTTTGGGGGAAATCTCCTGGAAGGAAACATTAAGCAGCCTGGTCCCACACTCCCCTAATGTTAGAAGATTGAATAGTAAGTATCTCATTGAAAAAATACAGAATCCTCAGGGGATCGCCAGGGCTGGACTGGACTGTTTAGAACAAGGGGATACAGTCTCAAAATTAAGGGTTAATATTTCTGAACATGGTTGAGGAGGATTTTCTTTTCCTAGAAGCTGTTGAATCTTTGGAATTCTCAACCTAAAAGGCCTGTAAACATTAGATCATTAAGTACATTCAAGACAGGGATCGATAATTTTTAGATGTTAAGGGAATCGATGGATATGGGGATAGCGCAGGAGTGAAGCTGACGACATAATCAGCCATGAGCTGTAGAATGGTGCAGCCGCTGTGAGCTTTCTATTCAAGTTCTTATATGGAACTTCGGTTTAATTCTGTTTTAAGCACAAGCACTTAAAATGTGAAATAAAATCTCATTCCTAGATATCAGTTGAAAGACCAGCATGAATTACTGAAGAATGAGAAAATCTGCAGATGTTGGAAATCACACACACACCTACCTGGAGGAACTCAGCAGGCCAGGCAGCATCTATGGTAAAGAGTAAACAATTGATGTTTCAGGCCAAAGACCTTCATTATTGAAGGGCTCTTAATTCACTTCTGCTTAACACAAATGAAACACAGCTTCATTGGTTCCCCTGACAGTCAAGTGAATAAGTATATTGAGTTGAGTTTGTCCAGTTCTACTCACCTCAATAATAAGAAAGTGCTTTGAGAGACTGGTCAAGGATTACATCTGCAGCTTTCTACCACCCAAACTGGACCCCCTACAATTCCCCTACCGACACAACTGATTGACAGATGACGCAATAACCACTGCTCTTTACACATCTGCAGAAGAAGGATGCTTATGTGAGAATGCTGTTCTTGGGCTACAGTTCAGCATTCAACACTATAGTTCTATCCAGGCTCAACAAGAAGCTCAGAGACCTCGGCTTTGACCCTGCCTTGTGCAGCTGGATCTTGGACTTCCTGTCAGATTGCCAGCAGGTTGTAAGAGTGGGCTCCCTCACCTCCAACCCTCTGACTCTCAATACAGGAGCCCCTCAGGTCTGCATAATGAGTCCTCTCCTTTACTCCATGACTGTATTGCCACCCACGGCTCCAATCTACTAATTAAATTTGCTGATGACACTACATTGATTGGCCTTATCTCAAACAATAACAAGGTGGCCTACAAGGAAGAAGTCATCTCTCTGACACAGTGGTGTCAAGATAACAACTTCTCCCTCAATGTCACAAAAACAAAGGAGCTGGTTGTGGATTACTGGAGGAATGGAGACGGGCTAACCTCTATTGACATCAATGGATCTGGAGTTGAGAGGGTAAACAGCTTCAGGTTCCTCAGCATCCCCATCATCGAGGACCTCACATGGTCTGTACACACCAGCTGTGTGGTGGAAAAGGCACAACAGCACCTCTTTCACCTCAGACGGTTGAGGAAGTTTGGTATGGGCCCCCAAATCCTTTCTACAGAGGCACAATTGAGAGCATCCTGACTGGCTGCGTCACTGCCTGGTATGGGAACTGTACCTCCTTTAATCACAGGACTCTTCAGAGAGTGGTGCGGACAGCCCAGCACATCTGTAGTTGTGAACTTCCCATGACTCAGGGCATTTACAAGGACAGGTGTGTAAAAAGGGCCTGTAGGATCATTGGGGACCCGAGCCACCCCAACTCCAGTCTATTCCAGTTGCCCCCATAAAGATTTACTCCTCGTGTATGTGGATGCAAGAAATAAAGTCAATTCAATTCAATTCAATTCCAAAAAGAAAACAAAATGTTTCATTCACTGTTTAAAATAAATTAGACATTTAGAATTCAAAATATATCATTAAAACATGGCTGGTTTGATTTTGTTGTTTGCTAATATCCATGACTATTATTTTGGATGAGGAAGAATCTTTAGAAGGTGCTTTGAACTAACTGATTACAGTGAATGGCCCAGAGGAACATTTATCATAATGAGCAGATGGGAGAATTCTTTCCTAACCTTACGCCAGACACAGTGGGGAGAAAATTGCAGCAACTTATTTACTCTGAATAAACATATTTGTTCAGTTATTAATTGTATTTCATACTCTTATAATGTAACATGGCATTTATAGTTTTTAAATGATAATCATTTCACAAAATGAGACACAACGTAAGACATGGAATTACATTGGTATTGAACTTGTTGCTTTTTCAATGTCATGAAAAGGATGTTGGTGGTTTTATGATCTCAGGAGTCAATTATTTATATTAAAGGACATTATATTAGACATGTGAGCAATATAAATATATAAGAATAGTATTCTCAGATTGCTGGTGACTATTAGTAAAGGGACAAAAAACAATTAGTTATTAATTCACACCCAAAATTATCCAATTGTGCTGGTGATGTCAGGACTGATTACGGGACTGTGCAATAGTTTTAGGCACCTACACATAGCGAGGGTGTCTAAGACTTTTGCACAGTACCGTGGTAATTTTATATATAGCACTGCACGGCTACTGCTGCAAAATAAAAACAAATTTCATTACATACATGAGTGATGAGAAACCTGATTCTGATACAAGTCTCTATTGCGGACTGAGAGTGGGAAAGGGGAAGAGAGAGGGGAATCATGGTTGGGAAAAGGGGAAGGGAGAGGGGAGGGAATGGGAAGCATCAGAGAGACATTCTGTAATAATCAATAGCACCCTAGCTATTACCTAATATACCTAAGTCTTTTGCACCGTACTGTATAAGTTATAACACATTCACTCAGGGGAATGACACTCAACATTTTAGGAACAGCTTCTTTCCCTCTCCAACATATTCCTAAATTGTCCATGCACCCATGAACACTATGTTTCTATTCCTCTTTTGCACTCTATTTATTTTTGTGAATTAATTAAAAAGTAATTTTTACGTCTTGCACTGAACTCCTGCCACAAAATAACAAATTTCATAGCATATGTCAGTGATAGTGAACTTGATTCTGACTCTGATGATTTCACAGCCTTGGGGTGACTAACAGGAAGTACTTTTCTGGGGGGTTATCCCTAAGGAAACTGCAACTGTGCAGCTGATGAATAGCACTGAGCACGTGCCTGTTACTCACTGTAATACATTCTCCTTGAGAAGTCCTACACAAGCATTGTATAATTACCTAGTTACTGAAATAACTATAATAGCCACATCTTCTTTAAAGCTTCAGTACATTGCAGTGTGGTCATGTTTTGGATTTTAATTAATTTTTATTTTGTTTGAAGAGTAAAGGAATGCTGTGAATTACTGTAAGAGCAAGAAGATGCAATGAAACACCATATGATTGTTAATTCCCAGTTTCCTCTCCCTACCTCCTGAAAGTGTTGCCAGTTACAAACTGTTTCAAAGCTCTAGCCAGACACCTATATCCAGCCGTTGGAATGGGGAATGTCAACCATGCACTCGTCTTACATAAGTAATCTGCTTTCAGTAAGATTTGCATTTGATCATGATTTTTAATTCATTTTCAAGTCATGTCACTATCAAGAACAACACTTACAGCCCATCAATAATCATGTCTGAGAAGGGGCTGTTGGGATTGTTTCCTGAAAGTACTCTCATGTTTTTTTTGCATTAGGGTGTTCCAGGATTTGGATGCACCAATGTTACAATATGCAACCTACCAGGGGAATCAGTAGGCGGTGGTGTCCCTGTTCATCTTCTACTCCTTTCCTTTTTTTTTGGTGATGGAATTCCTGAACTTAGGAGTTCAACTAAAGCAGCCTAAGCTAATGATTGCATTGCATTTGTAGATGTCACACACTGCAACCCCAGTTTAGGTTGGTGGATGGGGCACCAATTGATTGGCATTGCTTTGTGTTGGGTGGCATTGAGCTTCATCTTCCAGAAAAGTGGTAAGTGTACCTTGTTTATTGTGGGAAGGCTTTGGGCTTCTGCAATGAGGTGTGTCCCTCACTCCAGGATACCTCATCTATAAACTTAAATTACAGTAGAGAAATAGCCACATAACCTATCTATGCCATATTAATGTTTTACCTCCATGCAGCAAAGTGCTACAATTACATTCACTTGACTTTACTTTTCAACCCAGTTTTCTTCAGCTAAAATTAAAATCAAATGCTGATATATTTTCTGACTTTTCCACTAATCTTGGAAGTGAAATCCACTAGCTCACAAGAACCTGCATGAAGTGATTTCTCCTCATTCTCCTTCTCATGCATTCTATCTTGTTTGCATTTCACTGAATTTCTAATTCCTCTCAGACACTCTGTATTTCCTACCACACCCATCATTTGGTCCTGTTTTCTGTGATCTTATTTATAGTGCCATATTTAACACCCCAAATGAAGTCCACTCTCAATACTTGTCCATCCCAGACAGGAACACCTCTAGCTCCTTACTCCTAACCCAAGCCTACACAATTTACAACACCCTGAATCTTGTGTGCTATGGACTATTACAGTGGAGGTCCAAATGTAATACAGGTGTTGGCCCATTGTGCATTATCATTTTAATGCAGTCTTTGTAACATGAAGTAATTTCTAGACCCAGAAGTTTAACCAGTGGGGTGCCAATGTCTCTATCTAGAATTCAAAAATTCATATTGGCAGTAAAACCTAATGAAATATTATTAAGAACATGATGATAACATTGACTCAGGCCTGAGAGGCCAGCGTCGGGCATTTCCACGCCTTACAAGGTGCGGAATGAAAGACTGTGTGGCGCGCCACTCCTCACCCAGACATTTTGCAGTATTTTCCTTTATTTTACGAGATCGAGTTGCTAGCTCAACACTCAACCCGGCACGGATGGAAAGCTCGACTGGATTCGAACTCAGGAACCTCCGTTCTGGAGTCCGGCACTGATGTCACTGTGCCGCCAGCACCTAAAGAACAATTTAATAGTAAACGTTATAACGCATCATTATCTGAAACCAGTTGGACTGAGCCAGTTTACTGATTAACCTCAACTTCTGGCAGAAGTTAAGACTGAAAATGATAAGGGTCCTTTTTTTTCCCAGTAAATGTGCAGGTTGGAGTTCATTTTGACCCAAGGAATGAGTAAAGAAGCAATTGATGCATTTTTCACAAGTAAATAGGATCTAGGATCAGAAGTTGCCCACGCAGGATATCACAGGGAAAAAAAACTAGCCCAGTCTACTCTTTTCTCATATGAGATTCTTTCAAAGTCCTCTAATTCCTCTATTTCCTTCAGTAGATGGTTCATGGTGTGCAAATGGGGCAGGGAAGGAAGTAACATTGTTGCTATTGTGTTTGCTCCTTCACTAGATCCAGGCATCTTTGGCAAAGCCAGCAATTTCTGCCCACTTTAGGTTTAAGATAGGCTTTAAATATTGTTGATCCTTTTAAATAGCACAGGATGGAGAAGTGGGCTTCTCCTTGTTGACAATTGTTTGGTTTCCAAGTAAGGCTAACGTGATATGGCTGATGGTTAGTTTTGCATAAGAACTGATGTCATAGTCTGTTTATACTATAAACACTCAATGTGGACGCACTCTACCATCTGTATGAAAGAGGTGGATGGTAGTAATTCGAAAGATGTCCAGCTGGAGTGCACGTACAAAGTTAAGTGTACTGGTTAATCCAAGGCTCCCAGAAATCCTGGTTTTGTTACTTTTATTTTATTCATTATATGCATAAATATACAATAATGAGAATCAGCTCCATGAAATTAATTTGTAAATCTGGGAGAAATTCTCATCTGTTAACCAAATTGTGCTCATGGCCAAGAACATTTTTGTTTAATTTATCAGTAAGTGTTCATAAACTTTAGGCTGCACATGATACACGACGACAGCTTCTGCCCTCAGAACTAGAAGGAAAGTTTCTGTCATTTTGAATTAATGATCGCAAAGACAAGCTATTTATTGTTTCATATCATATAGGAGTTTGCAAAATTGTATAAAGTATTTTATATTGTGATCTTACCATTGACATAGAGGGGAAAGATAACATTTACTTTATACAGTTCTCTAACTTACTGTGATTTGATACTAATAAAGATAGTTTTCACCATTAACGACACACTATATTATTGTCAAGATCAGAACTTTTTATTATCTGTAATATTTTTACAAATGCATTGAAACACAACATATATCCAATGAGGTAAAGATTTATGTTGCAAGGCAGAATACTTAAACTTTAAATGTTGAGACTTTAATCTAGCATGCATGTTTAAAAATAGACTGAATGCTCTTTTAATTTTATCTCAGAAATAATATTCTTTAAAATACTCCTGCAAACAGAAATTAAAACACAGTTTGAAGAGCGTTTCAGGGACAAAGTGACTGACAACATAAATCAGTATAAAACATATTAAAACATTTAATTAGTGTTAAGGGGGTTTCTTCTTTTTTATTTGTTACTGTGTATGTAATCAAAATGGCTTCTTTGTTTTGTTAAAAGCAGGAATGCTTCTTTGTTGCGAGAGAGTGCTGGAAGCTTGTTTGGATTAAAATTTACTGATAAGGAGAATTGTATTCCTTTGTAAACCAATTGGGATTAATGTTGTTCTTTCTTCTGAGTCTGTAAGCTATTGTTGGCAGGCTTTTGGGGAGATCGGCGCGAGGGGGTGAGAGAGAGAGGACGCGATGCTGTAAACTGGGCGAGAAACGGACCCCAAGCGGGGGTCTGAGGCCAGGAGGTACCCCGAGGAGAGGAGACGAAGATAGATGTGTTTGGTTGACCATTTCGGATGGTCCTGAGCTGCGAGTCGAGGAGTTCGGAGGGGGTCGAATGGTGGCCAGAAGACTTCAGTAATTGAGCTCCAACGGTTGTGCATGAAGTGGTTTGGACTTTGATAAGTTTGGCGCCGTTTCTTTATTTTTTTTCTTCATATATACTGTATTGTTATTAATCACTTAGTTATAGTAACCTTTATAAATTGTACTCATTTAACCGCATATGGTGTACTGTCTGTTTCTGGGCCAGGCGGGGACATCACACAGCATCCACACCAGCTGATTACCCAGTTTGGCGGGGCCAGAGGCTGCCCCCCCTAGATGAGAATGAGCTGAGCGAGCCTGAGGCGACCCAGGGGGTTACAGAAAGTTGTATTATAATTTAGAGACCTAGTAGAAGTAAAGGAGCCTGAAGAAAGGCACTCAGCATTTTAGGAACTGATTCTTCACTCCCGTAATAAGATTTTCTGAACAGACAATGAAACCATGAACACTACCTCACTATTTTTGTTCTTTTTTTTGCATTACTTATTTATATAAACACACATACATACAGTATTTATTCTTATAATTTATAGAATATTTTATGGATTGCTGCTGCAAAAGAAGGAATTTCATGACATATACCAGTGATAATAAACCTGATCCTAATCCTGATTCTGAACTCCAACCATCCAAGACATCTATAAATTTCCATTTTTGGCATATAGAACTTAGAACTTAAAAGAGGCTCTTAAAAGGCATCTTGCGCATTTCTTGTTTATTTCCTGTTCCTTTATGACTTCACTTTCGCCACCAATCTTTGAAACTCCTTACCTTACTTCTTTAGAGGTTTCTTAAACCCTTTCTTTGATCATCTGGTCTAATATTTGTATCTCAGGTGTTGAAAATTGTCTACCACTCTTGCAAAAGATCTTACAACTATTTATAAAATTACAGTGTAAAAAGGTTAAATGAGATCATTTAAAGTTTGTGTTGAATGCCCAACCAAAGGAGGATTTGGTAATACCAATCCATAATTCCTTGGAAGTGGTGTCACAGGTAGCTATGTTCATAAAGAGAGCTTTTGGCACTTTGGCCTTCATAGACCAAAATATTGAGTGCAGGAGTTGCGATTTTATGTTGGAGTTGTACAAGGCATTGGTGAGGCCTAATTTGGAGCATTGTGTGCAGTACTGGTCAGCTACCTACAGGAAAGATGGCAATAAAATTGAAAGAGTACAGAGAAAATTTACAAGGATATTGCCTGAAATTGAGGAATTGAGTTATAAGGAAAAGCTGAATAGGTTTGGACTTTGTTGCTTGGAGCGTAGGAGAATAAAGGGAGAATTGATAATGGTTATAGCAAGCAGGATTTTTCCACTGAGACTAGAAACAGAGATCATAGGTTAAGGGTGAAAGGTGAAATATTAAGGGGGAACTTGAGGGTATACGAGGGTGGTGTGAGTGAGGAAAGAGCTGCCAGTGGAAGTGGTGGATGTGGGTTTGATTTCAACATTGAAGAGAAATCTGGATAAGTACATGGATGGGAGGGGAGTGGAGGGCTATGGTCCAAGTGCAGGATGAGGGGACTAGGGAGAATAATGGTTTGGCACAGACTAGATGGCCTGAAAGGACCCTGTACCTGTTCTGTAGTGCTCTCTAATGATCTAGGTTCATAGAAGTTGAGCTCTTGGAAGGAGGCATCACAGGATAATTGGCAGTTAGAGATGAGTTGAATTTTTTTAGAGGCAATATAATAGGAACTTTGTCTAAAATGTATTAGGAGCTTTTTATGCCTCACAGTGAAACCCATCATATTGTCAGCCTTTTTACAGTTACTAGCATTATATCCTTTCAAATTAACTTGAATAGCAAAATAAAATCATTAAAATATCTATTTTAAAAATACAAAATATAGGAATGTAATGAAATTTCTAAGAAAACAAAAGAATTCATAAAAACAAAATGCACGTTGCCAGATAAATAGTTGAAGTGTAAATGATGACTTTTTTTAGGATGAATTCAGTTACAGGTAATTGAAGACTCTGGTGAACATAGTCGCTTTTGGAATTACAGAGATGCTGCTTTAAAAGAGCAATTAATCTTGGATGAATAATTCAGGTTTTAAGGTTAACTAAGGATTCAGGAGTTTAATTTGATACAGGTTGGGATAAACTTTGCAAAGTATTTTCTCATTTACTTGACAGAGTGTTTATTTTTGATCTGCCTTTGTGCTTCTTTTGCTTTTGGACATGGTTGCTGCCTTCTGAGATGAACAACTCTGGACAAACTTTGGGAGAGGCTACCAAAGTGTAGTTCAACACAGTGCAGACAATGGCGTCAGGAACTGGTTCCTTGGGTCACTGCAACTTGCAGCATGCCATTTGGGGTGTTTGAAGGATGCATTCCAAAGATGTCATGGAATTTATTTACCGTTGTTATAATCCTTCATTGGAAACACTCGATATGTCCTTAGTATCCAGTGTAGCTATTGCAAGCATCAAGTTCATAAGCAATGAGGTGATGAGGAGAGGAGATGGAGGACTGGTGGGAGTATTCACAATGTCCAAAACAGAATCATCGAAATAAACACAGAACATTACTCACAACAAAAGGAGGCCACTCAGCCCATTCAGTCTTAGCCAGCTCTCAGGCTATTCACAACAACACAGTCTGTCACTTCCCACATGCCCATCACCAACACCCTGGTTTTTTTACAACCCACCTACACCAGGGGTAATTGACCTATCAAATAGCACAGTCTTGTCTTATGAAATGAAAATGATACAGGCAGAATAAACCACACATGGCCTGAAACATGCAAACTCCACATAGACAACATCAGAGGCAGGATTGAACTGAGACTGTTGGAGCTGTGTTACAGCAGTACTGCCATTTGCCTCTTGTAACATTCATCCCATTACATTAAGAACACGGAAAAAATTGGACACATTTTCATGTATGCATTCTCTTAGTTCAGATGCTTTGAAAGAGTTTGATGAATTGTGAAAGTCTCTATTCTGCCTTTTTTTATTTCCTTCTCTCCCATTACATGATGTGACTGCTAGGTAACAGGATTGGCTCTGTTTCAACCATCTTAGACATGATGATCTGTGAGATTTTCTCAGTGTTGTAAATTATCTATGATTCTATAAGTGCTCTAGGTTTTCATCTGTGGAGTCATTTGAAAGGCTTTTTGAATCATTGCTCAGCTTGGTACCCTCTAAACTGGCAACAGACAGCCAGGTCTTTCAAGCACCCATGTCAAAGGCCATAAGAACATGCATTTCTTCCTTCTTGTCAATGATTATGGCTCATTATTGCAGCTTTCTTTGCAAAATTGTGGCCAGAGCTCTCTACAGAAATGCTAGCTGTTGTAGGCTGATGTTCTAAGCAATAACACAGTTTACTGTTTGGAATTTTCCTATTGTGCTCCAGTGTTGACACCTCATGGGATCCAATGGTGATCCCTAACCTCCTCATCAATAGCACTGTGAAAATGTCTATTGTACCGGTGCCAGGATATGCCACGTGCAGGAGCAACAATCCCATTCATTTCAAAATTTCAAAGTTCAAAATTAATTTTATTATCAGAGTATGTATATGTCACCCTGAGACTTATGTTCTTGCAGGCATTCCCAGAGCCGAGAACAGTACAGATCAGGAATAGGCCCTTCGGCCCACAATTGGCTGACCACAACTTGGTCCTTAACACCCAGAAGACCAAGGAGATCATTGTGGACTTCGGGCGTGCTGGGAGCCACACTCACATCTACATCAATGGAGCTGACGTGGAGCGTGTATCAAGCATCAAATCCCTTGGTGTCCACATTTCTGAGGATCTCACCTGGTCCCTGAGCTCCTCCAAACTGATCAAAAAGGTGCAACAGCGTCTTTACTTCCTGCGGAGCATCAAGAAAGCTCACCTCTGTCCCAGGATACTGACGGACTTTTACTGCGGTACCATTGAGAGCATACTCACCAACTGCATCTCAGTGTGGTATGGCAATTGCCCCATATTGGACCATAAAGTACTCCAGCATATGGCAAAAACTGCCCAGCAGATTATTGGCACCCAATTGCCCACCATTGAGAACATCTACCATAAACGCTGCCTGGACAGAGCGAAAAGCATATTCAAGGATGCATCTCACCCTAACCATGGACTTTTTACTCTCCTCCCATCCGCTAGGCGCTACAGGAGCCTCCACTCCCACACCAGCAGGCACAGGAAGAGCTTCTTCCCTGAGGCTGTGACCCTGCTGAACCTCACATCACAGTGCTAAGCAGTATGGCACCCATATTGTACTGTCTCAGTACTTTTATATTTGTGTGCGGTAGCACTTACTTACAAAATAACTGCGAATAAAAAGTAACACTATTCTTTGCATTTCCGGTCAGATGCTAATTGCATTTCATTGGCTTTGCATCTGTACTCGTCACAATGACAATGAAGTTGAATCTAATCTAATCTAATTTTGTGCCAAACCAATTAAATTAGTAAATCAAATAGTTAACTAAACTAACCTCTTCTGCCTATACAATGTCCATCAGCTTTCATTTTCCACACAATCATATACCTACCTAAACATCTCTTAGAAGTCCCTACTGTTTTTTTCCTCTAGCACACCCCAGGCACCTGCCACTCTGTGTAAAAAATTTACCTCTCACAACTCCTTTAAAATTCTCACCTTGAATGCAAGGTGATATTTCAACCCTGGGTAAAAGATGTGGTCTATCTACTCTACATAAACCTCTCAGAATTTCATGAACCTCTCTCAAATCTCACCTCAGCCATCATCGCTCCAGATAAAACAATCCAAGTCATTCCAACCTCTTGTTAGAGAACATGCTCTCAAATCCAGGCAACTTCCTGGTAAGCTTCTTCTGCACTTCTCGAAAACCTCAACATCCTTGCTTTAAATGGGATGACTAGAACTGTATGCAATACCCCAGGTGTGGTCTAACTACAGTTTTATTAAACTGAAACATAAATTGCTGACATTTGAGCTCAAAGCCTTGACTAATAAAGGCAATCATGCTATATACCTTTTTAACCACGATATCACTCTGTGTAGCCACTTTCAGAAAGCCATAAATTTGGACCCCAGGATTCCTTTGCTCATCAACACTGTTAAGGATATTGCCCCTAACAGTGTACTGTCTCTTTGTGTTTGACCTACCAAGGTGCAATGCTTCACATTTGGTCATTTAAACTCTATCTGTCATTTCTCCGCCCATATGTACAAATGATCTGTATCCCATTGTATTCTTTGCCAGTCTTCTATGCTAACCACACCAGCAATCTTCGTATCATCTGCAAATTTACTAACCCTCCCATATACATTTTTATCCAGGTCATTTCTATACATTACAAACAGCAGAGGTCCCAGCACAGATCCCCGTGGAACACCAGTAATCACAAACCTCCAGTCAGAGTAAGTCCCTTTGACCATTACCCTCTGTCTTCTATGGACAAGCAGGTTCTAAATCTAAACACCCAATTCACCATGGATTCATCTTAATCTTCAGGATGGGCCTCCCATGATGGAGATTTTAAAACCCCTTGCCAAAATCCATGTATACAACATCCACAGCTCTACTTTCATCATTCACCCTCATCACCTCATCAAAAAACTCAGTCAAGTTAGTAAGACATGACCTGCCCCGCACAAAGCCAGGCTGGCTCTCCCTTAGTAAGCCATCATTTTCCAAATGCTCATAAACCCTATCCTCAAGAATTCTCTTCAGGAACTTCCCTACCACTGCTTGATGCTTTTGCTCTCGAGGTATGTATAGAATGCCTTGGGATTCTCTTTAATCCTACTTACCAAGGACTATTCATAGCCCATCCTGGCTTTCCTTATTCCCTTCTTGAGATCTTTTCTAACCTCGTTATGATCCTCAAGGGCTCTGTTTGATTCTAAAGCTCTACAAACTCACTCCATTCTCCCACTATCCCACCAGGGACAGGGTTCCCCGTCCTCATCGACCACCACACTAGCCTCCACTTCCAGCATATAATTCTACCCAACTTCCGCCATCTCCAATGGCATCCCACCGTGAAGCAAATCTTTTTCTCCCTGCCCCTCTTTCTGCTTCCTACAGCGATTGCCCCATACACAACTCCCTTCAACATTCATCCCTCCCCACTGATCTCCCTCTGGGCATTTATCCTTGCAAGCGGAACTAGTGCAACACCTGCCCCTAGACCTCCTCTCTCACTACCATTCAGGGCCCCCAACAGTCCTTCCAGATGAGGCAAGTCATCACTTGTGAGTCTGTTGGGGTCATCTATTGTATCTGGTGCTCCCAGTGTGGTCTCCTGTATATTGGTGAGACCCGACGAAGATTGAGAGACTGCTTTACCAAGGACCTACAGTCAGCTCCCCAGATAAAGCAGGATCTCCTGATGGCCACCAATTTCAATTCTACTTTCCATTCCCATTCCAACATGTCAGTCCATGGCCTCCTCTACTGTTGTGAAGAGGCCACAATCAGGTTGGAAGACCAGTATCTCATATTCCATCTGGGGAGCCTCCAACCTGATGGCATGAACATCAATTTCTCGAACTTTTAGTAATTGGGCCTCATTCTCCTTCACCATTCCCCATTCCCATTACTTATCCCCTTACCTGTCCATCACCTCCATCTGATGCTCCTCCCCCTTCCCTTTCTTCCATGGTCTTCTGTCCTCTCCTATCTGGTTCCCCATTCCCCAGCCCTTTATCTCTTTCATCAATCAACTGCCCAGCTCTTCAATTCAGCCCTCCCCTTCCTGGTTTCACCTATCACCTACCACCATGTACTTCTTCCTCCCCTCCTCCCACCTTCTTGCTCTGACTTCTCTTTCTTTCCAGTCCTGCTGAAGAGTCTCAGCCCGAAACATCATCTGTTTACTCTTTTCCATACTCGTTACTCTTTTGATGGCTGGCCTGCGTTCCCCCAGCATTTAAAGTGTGTTGCTTTACAAACCTTTCCTTTTTCTTCTTGACTAACTTCATCACCTCTGTCAACATCCAAGGTTTTCTAAAATTGCATCCTTACCCTTCCTTCTTACTAGAACATACTGCACCTGTCCTCTAATCTGCGCAGTCAGTCTTTATACACTCTCCACATAACAGTTGTGGACTTGCCTGAAAATAATTGTTCCTGATTAACTCTCCCCACTTCCTTCCTAATACTCTCATAATTTTCCCTGTTCTAGTTTAATGCTCCCCTGCAAGGTGCAGCTATCTTAAAACTTAAGGAGTTGGAGTCAATGTTACCTAACTGTTCAACCACTTAAAGTCAGACACCTGGCCAGGCTCATCACCCAACACCAGATCCAATATAGCTCCTCCTTTTGTTGGACCACCTACATATTGATTTAAGAAACCTTCCTGGATGCACCTAACACATTCTGCCCTATTTAACCCTCTTGCAGTCCCTGTTTATATTTGGGAAGTTGAAGTCAACATGAGAACAATCCTATTCTTTTTATTCCTTTCCTTAATCTGCCTTCATATCCATTTCAAATGCCCCACTGGATACTGGGGGAGGGGGCAGGTGGTCTGTAATACAGTTCCATCAGAGTGATTGCTTCCTTCCTATTTTTAATTTCGATGCATTTGGACTCTGGACAAGTCCTCCATTTTGTATCCTCTCAGTACATTTATGATATTGTCCCTGATTAGTAGTACAACTCCCCCACCTCGTTTACCTCCCTCTCTATCTTTGCTAAAATATTAAAATCCTGGGATATTAAATATCCATTCCAATCCCTCTTTCAACAAAGTCTTTATAATAGCCAAACTTCATAGTTAATGATGTTAAATATGTAGAACAAAAAAAATAATAAAATCAATTTAAAAAACTACACACAAAGATTAACAAGCAACCAATTTGCAACAGAAGACAAACTGTGCAAATGCAAAAGTATATATAAGACTGACTGCAAGGGAGACATGTAAATATGTATCAATAATATTGAGTGTTTCAATTTATTTTTAAAGTTTTTTTTAAATTGATGAGGGATATTTTATTTTTAATTCTTTTCAACATACATTGATAACTTTAATGTCCTTGAAGGTCAGTAAATCCTGATGTGTGACTAAGGGAGGGGTGGTCCCTTTCTGGATCTTGCTTATCAGCACAGACCCCACAAACCTGAGGTCGGATTTTACCGGTGGGGATCTGCAGGTAAGGATGGGTTTGGTGGGCAAACGTATGTAACCATGGATCAGGAACTGCTTTATTACAGTACACTTGCGTCTCTAGTCTGAACACTCACAGTTCACAGTTGGTTGTTCATGCAGATGGTGCATTTCACTGTATATTTTGATGTACACATGGTAAATAAATATGAATCTTGAATCACAGGTATGGATGACCCCCACCTCCCTCCCATACATTTAAAAAAAAAATCACCTCGAGCCAGACACGGCTCGATTAGGAAACTAAAAAGATTAGATGGACCCCATAGTCTCAAGAGTCAGTGGAATATCACATCACGGATGGAGTATGTGCTTTGGGAGCCTAGTGTAGCCGTGTGAATGATACAAATTGCCCAAAAGTACCAACTAGTTTTGGTGAAGAGATTCACTCATTGAGGCAGTGAAGACAACTAGTGGTCGCTCTTGTCCCAGCTATTTCTGTTGTCCTCCCCCACAAACCATTTTTGTTCATTTCTCACTACTTACAGGCAGTTCTCAGGAAAGGAAACCTGTCATAACATAGGGACTGCTTGTACCTATGTGCAAAATGAGGATTATAGTAATTAGCCATGTTATTTTTGTTTCTATAATTAGGCCAAACCATAGTCATGGCCCAACTCACACGTGGTAAAAGCATTCTTTCTTACTGGTAAGTCCCTGTTTTGGTCAGCCCTGTTGGTTAGGAGTTAAAATGACAATGAACTGGCCTTGAAGTTGTAGAAGTAAAGCAAGAACTCTTTGCAAGCCTTATTCTTGAGGTAATAGAAAGAGAATTAAAGTCAAAAAAGACAAAACTACAGATGCTGGAAGTGACAGCAATTCTAACATCATCTGTGAAAAAAAGAAACATTCTTATGTTTCAGTTCAAAGATCCTTTGTGAAAACTGGAAACAAGAAAGAAAAAAATTATGTATTATTGTTGAATTGAATTGACTTTGTTTCTTACATCCTTCACGTACATGAGGAGTAAAAATCTTTACGTTATGTCTCTGTCTAAATGTGCAATGCTCAATCATAGTAATTTATAATAAATAGAACAGTCAACGTAACATAGAAATACACTCAAATCAACGTGAGTTAATCAGTCTGATGGCATGGTGGAAGAAGCTGACCCAGAGCCTGGTGGTCCTAGCTTTTATGCTATGGTACAATTTCCTGGATGGTAGCAGCTGGAACAGATAGTGGTTGGAGTAACTTGGGTCCTCAATGATTCTTCTGGCCCTTATTCTCACACCTGTCTTTGTAAATGTCCTGAATAGTGGGAAGCTCACAACTACAGATCCACTGGGCTTTCCGCACCACTCTCTGCAGTGGCCTTCGATTAAGGGAGGTACAGTTCCCGTACCAGGCAGTGATGCAGCCAGTCAGGATGCTCTCAATTGTGCCCCTGTAGAAAATTCTTAGGATTTGGATCCCATATCAAACTTCCTCAACCGTCTGAGGTGAAAGAGGCGCTGTTGTGCCTTTTTCACCACACAGCTGGTGTTTACAGACCATGTGAGGTCCTCGATGATGTGGATGCTGAGGAACTTAAAGCTGGTTACCCTCTCAACCCCAGGTCTACTGATGTCAATATTAAATTGCAGAGAAGACAGAGAATGATAGGATATGTACAATCTAGTACTGGAATGGCCAACTCACAAGGTACAAGATCCTGCAATTCATTTGCATTTACTAGAAGGATCTCTCTTTTTGGTTATCATCCCAAGTATTATTATCAACCCATACAAGACAAGTTATAAATTTTATTGACATATAGTTAGACAATTGAATTAAAGGATTATAAGCCTGCATGCATTTAACCATGGTGAACATTCATCTGGATGTAAGTAATCACTGTTTATAACTACCTCTCATGGCCAAATTCAGCTGTCCTAATTTCCTAGGCAAAGGAAATTTTAATCCTTTCTGTGAAGAAAGGATTAATAAGGAATGAAACTTAGCAATTCTGATACTCATAACCAAATCACTAATCAAACAAATGTTATGTACAGTGACACAAAGACATTAAACTCTGCATTTTAAAGCAGGGCAGTTAGTCATTTTACAGCTGGGAGTAACAGACACCCACAGCATGAAATAATGGCATCTAAATCTATATCCCTCCAACATAAATTGTGAGAGCTAGCAGGCTATCCCATAGCTCAGCAAAAATATACTGCCAATTCTGCAGTTCACTGAGTTTCTATTAATTCTGTTATTTAGCTTTATGCGCTCTGCAGTTAATTAGATTATTCCTTTACAGCAGTTGAAACTAAACCTTAAATTTTCAAATGCAAGTCTTGCATTTTAAGGTACCATGTAAGTGCATTCCACTGTGCTGAAATTATGCAATTCTCATTTCTAAATCTGCATAGTAGTGCTTAATTTCTCCATGTCAATCAAAACTAATTCAAAACCCCTTTCACATACACAGATGTTCTTTGTGCAGGAACATTTGTAAAGTACTATTAATTCAGTTGTCTAATTATACTTCGATGAAGTCCCTGTGAAGTACTTTTGCTGAGTGTGCCAAACAGTACCCGAAGCTCTTAATCTACCAGTGCCACAGAAATAAAACTGCATTTTGCATCGAAATATATAGATTTGATATGGACACTAAACCACTAAAACTTAGCTGGAATTCCTGATTCACCAATGCCATGCAATCAAGCACTATAGGATACTACCCAGCCCATCAGTGTTGTTTCAGATCTCTGAAAGGGTAGTCCAATTATTCAACAAACAGTCTGCCAGAGAAACACAACAGGTTGAACAAAATCTTTGGGGAGTTCGGGGTGGGCAGGAAAATATTATCAGTGATTTGGGTGAAAACTCTGCATTAGGACTGCAGGCCCCATTATTCCTTGATGCATCATCAATAACTCACTCTGAGACGTAAAGGCGAGATATCGGCTTTTACTGACTGGAAGAAGGAACAAGCAGTGAGTGACCACCATACTACATCCTGGAGACTGAGGCCGGCCCCAGGCCTCGATCGCCTTTATACAGGGGTCTGTGGGAGGAGCCACAGGAGCAGTCAGCTGGGGGCGTGTCCAGACAGGCACACGTAGTTCACCACATTCCTACTGTTCTGCTTTGCATTTGTGGCTCTGCTATTTTCTTCCTTCAAGTACTTACTTATCTAGTGCCCTTTTGAAACCTACTATTGAATTGAATTGACTTTATTACTTACATCCTTCATATAGATGAGGAGTAAAAACCTTTACGTTTCATCTCCAGCTAAATGTGCAATTTATAGTAATTTATAATAAATAATATGTACACCAGAATAGTCAATATAACAGAAATACAGTTGCGTCAGCATGAATTAAGTAGTCGGTTGGCCTGGTGGAAGAAGCTGTCCTGGAGCCTGTTGGTCCTGGCTTTTATGCTGCGGTACCGTTTTCCGGATGGTAGCAACAGGAACAGTTTGTGGTTGGGGTGACTCGGGTCCCCAAGGAGTCTTCGGACCCTTTTTACACACCTGTCTGTGTAAATGTCCTGCATGGTGGGAAGTTCACATCCACAGATGTGCTGGCTGCCCGCACCACTCTGCAGAGTCCTGCGATTAAGGGAAGTACAGTTCCCGTACCAGGCAGTGATGCAGCCAGTCAGGATGCGCTCAACTACGCTCCTATAGAAAGTTCTTAGAATTTGGGGGCCCACACCAAACTTCTTCAACCATCTGAGGTGAAAGAGGCTATATACTTAATATACTTCCACCATCCTTACAGTTATTGCATTCTAGCTTATAATGAGCTATTGCATTAATCAATCACAGCTTTGTTACCTATACCCTAGCTTTGCTCCGACACCAACCCACCCTCAACACGATGGCACTTCCCCTTCATAAATCCATTAAATTATTTCTTAAGGTACCCTCTTCTAGGAACAATGACCCTAGTCCAACAGCCTATGAGCTCCTTATATTGCTTTAGTTCAAAAGCTTTTTGCACCTCCAGTTTTAAGTCACCTGCTGATTGATAGCTATGTTCCCATCCATCTGAACCCTAAGCAAGGTAAGTTTATTTGTACAGCAATTTCTCAGCACAAGACAGTTCAAAGTGTTTTACATAGAATCCTAGAGTTTGGAATATCTTCCCTAAAAATATCAATTCTCACTTCTAAGATTCTCCTTAACATTTCTTCTTTGATAAATCCTTTGACACCCCCCACCCCCATTGTTTGCTCATTTGAGGAGCACTTTAGGCTGTGGCCTCATCCTGCTCCTATGTTTTATGGTCCAATGGTAAAATATGTTAAACATAACCAAGCTGATATTCATTAAGTCTCATTGGCTAGTGCAAGATGACAAAGCTTGTGTGTGCCTGTAAGAATAAAAGGTAAAGATAACAAGTGTAGGGAACCTTGATTTTCAAGAGATATTGAAGCCCTGGTTAAGAGAAAAAAGGAGGTGCGTAGCAGAGACTGGCAACTAGGAACAAATGAGGTGTCCATGGAGTACAATAAATGCAAGAGAAAACTTAAGAAAGAAATCAGTTAAGGTTGAAAGAAGGCAAGAAGTTTCTATAGCAGTCAAGGTGAAGGGGAATCCTAAGGGATCCTACAGGTGTGTTAAAAGCAAAAGGATTGTAAGGGACAAAATTGGTCCTCTGGAAGACCATAATAATAATCCAGGCGTGGAGCCAAAACAGATGGGGGAGATATTAGATGCATCCTTTGCATCTGTATTTGCTCAGAAGATGGGTACATAGTCTATAAAAGTGAGGCAAGGTGGCTTAACTTCATGGAGCCTGTACAGATTACAGAGGAGGAGGTAGTGTTTGCCACCCTGAGGTGAATCAGGGTGGATAAATCCCCAGGGCATAACAAGGTGTTTCCTTGGACCCTATGGAAGGTGTGCAGAAATTGCCAGGGCCCTTGCAGAGATATTTAAAACATTATTTGTGACATGAGAGGTACCTGAGGATTGGAGGATAGCCAATGTTGTTCCATTGTTTAAAAACCTCTAAATAGAAAGCAGGAAGTTAAAGGCCAGTGAATCAGACATCGGTCATAGGGAAGCTATTGGCAGGTATTCTATGGGGCTGGACATATGAGTATTTGGATAGAGAAAGACTGATTAGGGATAGTCAGCATGACTTTGTGCATTGTAGGTCACGTCCAACCAATCCTATAGAGTTTTTTAAGGAAGTTACCAGGAAAGTGGATAAAGGCAAGGCAGTAGATGCTGTCTACATGGACTTTAGTATCGCATCTGACAAAGTGCCATAGGGGATGGTTCAGTTGCTTGGCATTCAGGATGAGATAGTAAATTGGACCGGACATTGGCTTTGTGGGAGAAGTCAGAGAGTGGACATAGAGGGTTGCCTCTCTGATGGGAAGCCTATGATCCCTATGGTGTTCCACAGGGATCGGTGCTAAATCCTTTGTTTTTTTGTCTTCTATATCAATCATCTGGATGATGATGTGGTTAAATGGATCATCAAATTTTCAAATGACACCAAGACTGGGGGCGTAGTGGACAGTGAGGAAGGCTTGCAGAGGGATCTGCATCAGCTGAAAAAATAGGCTGAAAAATGGCAGATGGAATTAAATGCAGACAAGTGCAAGATTTTGCACTTTGGTAGGACCAACCAGGATAGGTCTTACAGTGAATGGTAGAGCACTGAGTAGTGTGGTAGAACAAGGGGATCTGGGAATACTGGTACATAATGTGTTGAAAGTGGCATCATAGGTAGAGAGGCTCATAAAGAAAGCATTTGGTAGATTAGTCTTCATAAATCAATGTATTGCGTACAGGAGATGGGATGTTATGTTGAAGTGGTATAAGACATTACTGGCTGGTGGTGCAGTGACATCAGTGCCGGACTCCGGGGAGACCTAATTTGGAGTATTGTGTGCTGTTTTTGTCACCTACCTACAGGAAAGATGTCAATAAGATTGAAAGAGTGCAGAGAAAATTTACAAGGATGTTGCCAGATCTGGAGGACCTGAGTTACAAGGAAAGATTGAAGTGTATATTCTTTAGAATGTAGAAGATTGAGAGGATATTTGATAGAGGCATACAAAATTATGAGAGGCTTAGATAGAGTAAATGCAAGCAGATGTTTTCCACTGAGAAGAGAAAATCTGTAGATGCTGGAAATCCAAGCAAGTCACACAAAATGCTGGAGGAACTCAGCAGGTCAGGCAACATCTATGGAAAACAGTATAGTCGATGTTTCAGGCTGAAACCCTTCAGCAGAAATGGAGAGAAAAAAAAATGAAAAGTCAAAGTTGGAGGAGGTGGGGTTGGGTGGGACTATAACCACCAGATGTCATAGGCTAAGGGTGATAGGTGAGACGTTTAAGGGGAGCATGAGGGAAACCTCTTCACTCAGAGGGTTGTGAGAGTGTGGAATGAGCTGCCAGCATGTGGAGGTGCCTGCGAGCTTGATGTCAACATTTAAGAGAATTTTGGATAGGTACGTGGATAGTAGGAATAAGGAGGGCCATGGTACCAGAGCAATTCAATGGGAGTAGGCCGTTTAAATGGTGTCAGCACACACTATATTGACTGAAGGGCCTGTTTCTGTGCGGTACTTCTCCATAACTCTAACAAAAACATTCTTGAGAACTAATTCATTTTCTTTGTTACCAGCACCAAGTTCCAATTAGTTCCTCAGTGCTGCCTCTGTGTTTTTTTTCCTCCAGGAACTCATAAGCTCTGATTGAGGCACTGCTGTGGCTAATTTATTGTCTATCACCGGTGTCCTGAGAAGAATGTGATGCATCTTCTTCCTGATGGGCTGCAGTATTTGTTCTCATATTGATCTGTGATGAAGATACACTCAGCAGCCACCAAATACAATCAACTTTGCCTATTTTACCTTTATATCTTCAGTTCTATTATTACATTGATGCTCAAGTAACTGTGTTTATTTATTTAGGCATTTTAAATTATTTATTCAGTATAGCATTGATTTATTTCCTGCTAGTTATTTATTCCACACATCTGTTCCTTTTGCATAATCTCAATTTACATTTAAAGCTTTCAGATTTTGACCTTGTCCTTTTTAATTTAGCAATCACAGTTTTTCTAAAGACAAAGGGCCTGTCAAACAGGCATTGTAAATGAGGCAATGTGCAAAATAGGTATCTAAAACCCCAAAATCAGGTTTAATAAACTCCTGTACTCCTCCTCATCGCCATCTGAGATTCTGCTAACAACAGCTGAAACGCTGGCAAATTTATAGATGGTGTTTGAGCTGTAACCACTCCTCTCACTCTAACACAAATTGCAAGTGAGGTGCAACCAGAGGAGACAAGTACGCACTGTCACTGAGAGAAAACTTCTCTGACTTGACACAACAGCAGGTGCACATTTTACAAGCAAATTGTTTCAAATTAAATGCAGCTGGTTCAAAGCAACCGACCAATCGAGATAATGTGTACCTAGCAATCCCAGGGCGTCCTAATAGGCCCTGCAGTGACCAAAGATTGCTTCAGTTGTTGACCCTCTGCTGAAAACTTCAGTAGTTTCCATGAACATTTCCAGCTCCTTTCAGAGGACAGGAAATCTCTGTGGGGGGGGGGGGGCTTAGAAGCCGTAGGTCCAATGGGGCCACATATGATTTGGTGGAAACAGGACTTTGGATATTGAGTGGGGTGTGGGGGTGGGGGTTGCAGATAAATAGGGAGCTCTGGCCAGGATCATTGTGTTAGGATGCAGCAGTTAGGGAATATTAAAAAAAATGGAAAAATGTGGGATCAGGAGTAGGAGTGTGGAGTTGAGAAGTTCTGTGTGCAATTTGGCAGTAGGGATTTTGATATGGGGGTTAAAGAACAAAGATAGGTGAAATGCATTCCAGCACTGCGCTGAAAGCAGCTTTACCATGTGAGTACCAACACTGGATGGTCCCAGAACACCGTGGTCCAAATTGCACCTCGAGTTCCAAAGAGGAATAGTATTATCACTGGATGATTCATGATGAATTCATGGAAATGATATTAAGCTAGACAAGTGATGTAGAATGATATGTAAATTATAAACTCGAGCTGTTACAGATGCTGGAAATCGTGAGCAGTACACACAAAATGTTGGAGGAACTCAGCAAGTCAGGCAGCATCTATAGAGGGGAAGAAACAGTCGATATTTTGGGCTGAGACCCTTCATCAGGACTGGAAAGGGAGGGGGCAGAAGGCAGAATAAGGTGATAGGTGTATGTAAATTATGAGCACATATTAATTATATAATGCTTAATAAATACAGTCCAATTCTAGGCAAGTTTCTACAGTATTTGTTCTTGTTCATGATTTTCATGAAACATTTATCCCCCAGTATAAACACTAACCTGCATACATACACAACTTCCATTTCTCCTAATTAGTTTAAAAATGCCAAGGCCATGAGACTTCCCTAAGGAGATAGGCGTAAGTTGTGCAAAACTGTGAAAGGGCATCAAGAATAGATAAAGGTTATTTCACTGGTTGGAGAAATAAAGTAGAAACTCAATAGGTAGTCAAAGTGCAGACATTTTACTAAACAGTAAATGAAAAGCAAAAACTGCAACTGTTATAAATATGAAATAAAAAGGGAAAATTCAGAAATCATTCAGTATTTTCAGGTACCACCTGCAGAAAGAAAAACAGAGTTAATGTTTTGAGTTGAAGATCTTTCGGCTTCGATCTGAAAGATTAGCTATTTCTCTTTCCACACATTAGGTCCTTTTTTTTTTGAAACACTCCTGTTAAAATCACAGTGCAACAAATTTCAAAGAATGATATTATCTTCAGACACCAACATCTGCTAGTTAAGATCCACAAGCTAAACAAACACATTTATGTGTAATTGTTGTGTGAATATTAATTTCAGTTTACTTATTGTTATTCAAGATTAAGGTGTAGAACTTTTATTGTGGTCACTGGACTCTGTTCTAACTCTTTTACAGATCAGAGCCATAGATCAGCTTGTTTAAATAATGATGGTCAGCGTAAGCTACAGGTTCTGGATGGGACTATATGAAAGGCTTGAAAGACACAAAACATAGAAACATAGAAAATAGGTGTAGGAGTAGGCCATTCGGCCCTTCGAGCCTGCACTGCCATTCAGTATGATCATGGCTGATCATCCAACTCAGAACCCTGTACCTGCTTTCTCTCCATACCCCCGATCCCTTTAGCCACAAGGGCCTGGCAAGATTGTACCTGGCATAATTCATTACTCAGATTGGCCAGCAGTCTCTGTTCACCCAGCCAGACTTTTGTCCAATGCAAAGATCAGATAAAATAAATGTCAACAACTACAACAGACCAGGTTCTTATTGGCCAGTGCACCTCACACCCAATAGGCAGAGACATTTCATGATTTTTTAAATGGGTTTAAATAGTGAAAAATACTTTGTAAGCTGAAAGGATAAAGACATTAAAATCAAATAAAATGACTTGCTGTACAAATGTGATTCCAGTGGTTCAGCATCACCCTCCAGATTTATCCGTTTACAGGTCTGTCAGTAACTCACAGAAAACTGAGGGCTTGACAGCCTGGCCCCTCGCCTCAGCACATCAGGACAACACCACTGTGCCCAGTGGGGAATCCTGGATGGGGCAGGGAAACAGATGTACTGGCATCTGACCTCCAGCACAGCTGGCTGAGCTTGCCATGAAGTCCAAAACACATTAACACAGGAACAGCTGCCAGCCAGCGATTCCCTGCAGAAATGGCAGCTGTTACTTAGTTGGATATGGCCTTTATTTCCCCTTCAGAACTTACCTTAATTCATACCAGGACACTTACAATAGACTGTTCTTCCCAGCTATTTTCAATTAATTAATTGCTGTAGCAGTGCAGAACACACCTGTGTGATTTCAATTGATTGTTGTCATGTGTCTTTGAGTAACAAAGGACAAAGCAACTGACTGTATTTAACTCCATCTGACCTAAGTTCAAAATCATTCTGAACAGCTAAGAAAGAGAACCAATTAAGTGTGGTTTCATTTACGGCACCTCAAGCCATGCAGTGGTGTAGTGGTTACCGCACTGCTTTACAGCACAGGTGACCCGGGTTCAAATCCTGCTGCTGCCTTTAAGTAGTTTATCAATTTTCTGCTTGGGTTTTCTTCAGGTGCTCTGTGTTCCTCCCGCGGTCCAAGGACCTACCAGTTGGTAAATTAATTGGTCTTCGTAAATTGTCCCGCGATTAGGCTAGGATTAAGTCGGGAGATTGCTGCGTTGTGTGGCTCGAAGGGCCGGTAGGGTCTGTTCTGCACTGTACTTCAATAAAATAATAAAAAATAAACAAACTCAGACATAGTTTATCCATAAGTACCTGTGCACCCGAGTTCCTAAATGCAACACAATGAATTCGAACCCCATCACGTAGTCACCATTCTGACTCAGGACATAGTTTTTTTATCAGGTAACTGCATTTATATCCCACGGTCCTCTAATATAAGGCAGCAATGAACAAAACTCATTTAATACTGGGTAACCCTCATGGCCACTTCTATAAAGTTCACCAGATAAAGTTGGTATTTAGTGGAAATCCTATAGAAACTCCAGACAAATAGTTAATTTCTAAGCAATAATTAAAAAGATTCTTCACATTGATTAGATTCCAGGGTGTTTGTTTTGTTACATTACTGTCAACAATGAATAGGAATGCTAATTATTTCAATTAATTTAAAGGATTTCACTCACCTTGCTGACAGAAACCAAACCACTCAGAGATTACTTACAATAATGCCCACTGCACGCCTCTAAAATGAATTGACAATCATTTAAAGATTGAGGAAGGGTGTCATCTTCAGTTGTGGGAGCAGAAAATTAAACAAATCAGAGATTTTTTTGACACACTGACACACCAATTGTGGGTTGGGAAAGACTGGTTCAGGGTTCAATGTAATTAAAAGCAAATTTGTTGGTTTCATGCAGTCAGACTCTGCAATCAGATACAAAGTGTGAACTTCAATTTAGCTTCCATTAATTGCCTTCATGGCTGATTAATGCAGCCTGCATTTAGTATGTTCCTCATCCTTCATTTACTGATGTCTCACTGCTAGGGGAGTAGAAAGATCCACCGGGGGGGATCCAGTGTTTGGTTTTGAGAATTTCTATTCATTGTTGTCTGAACTCCCATCCTCCCATCTCCTTCTCACTTAAGCATCGGGGGGAAGAGGTAACCATTCTTCCTACTCTGGGAGCTTCCACTTCCCTGACTGCTCTGAACCCAGTGTGAAAAGGCAGTGAGATGGGGCATATTGCCAAGGAAGATGTGGAAGGGGTTACCATTTTTTTTAAAACTAACCCTGCATTCATTCTTCACTTCTGAGTGAAGACCAATGATCTGAACTGTTGAGTAAGTTTTCTTTGCAATGGTGCTGCTTGACTCACTGAGTTCATTCAGCACTCTCTGTTTTTAATTCAGATTCCAGCGTCTGTAGTTTTAATTATCTTCTCTTATTGCCAAGGGAGGTATTCTACTTAAAATCCTTTTTTGATTACATTGCCAAGTGAGAGGTAACCAGATTTTAGGGTTAAAGCAAATCATTATGATGTTGAGGTGTTTGCCGAGCTTGGCAATTAGATTGTAGACGCTTAATCACCAGTCAGGGTGACATCCTCAGTGCACAGTTGTTGATGTTTCTCTCTGGGAGTGTTCGCTTTTATATAGGCCCCCATTCGCTTGCCTCGGTCCTGATTGGCTATCCCTTCAGTTGACCTTTGAATTCTTTTGGCCCGCATTTCTATGGCTCTTGGGGGTATGTAAATGGTGTCTATTTTGATATGTTTGTTTACAGAGTTAGTCAGGACTGAGGCAAGCGAAAAGAGGCCTATATAAACGCATGCACTCCCTGAGAAAAAACACCAACAACTGCACACTGTGGATGGCACCTTGACTGGTGATGAAATGTCTGCAAGCTAAAAGCCAAGCTCGGTGAAATCAATAACAAATACCTGAACCCGAGCTACCAATATTCACCATCATCCTAAGCAGATCATAATGTCTCAGCCCACCAAGTCCTTGCCATTCTTCAAAATAATAATCCCACCAATCTCATTCTCCCTCACATTATATCCATGTAGCAACTTACTCCATCTCATATGCTCCTCTTGGGTTTGTTTGCTTCATACCTACACATGGGGCAAATTTACACTAGTTAATAATCCTACCTGTACATCTTTGGGATGTGGGAGGAACCAAGGCCACCCAGAAAAACCCCACAAGGACATGAGGGAAATGTGCAGACTCTGCCAAGTGAGCATTTGAGGCCAGTATTGAACCTGGGGGCCTCAGGAGCTATGCAGCAGCAGCAGTGGCTGTTGCTTCTTGTTAGTTATCCCCAAGTCCACCTGAAGCAGGCAGTGTGACAAATGAGTTATGCCTGGGCCCAGTCTGACAAAGTTCAGAGTAAAGTTTATTATTAGAGTGTCACCACATGTGATTCTGAGTCTCCTTTCCCTGCAGGCATTGTCAGCAAATCTATAGAATGGTAACTGTAAACAGGATCAATGAAATATACATCTACTGTATGTCAATAGAAATATCTTCTCACTAACTTTGTAGGTATCAGTAAGGAACATCAGAAAAACTGAACTACCGAAGTTAGATATTTATAGCAACTTCCTGCATAGATGCAAAATCAGAATCTGGTTCATATGATGTTCAACAGTGCAAAGATACAAAATTAATATGAATTACATGAATTAATACATTGTGCAAAAATGGGGATGATGGTTCATGGACCATTTAGAAATCTGATTACAGAGGGGAAGCTGCTATTTCTGAATTGTTCGTTGTGGGTCTTTAGGCTCCTCCTCACTCCAGGACAGATCCTCAGAGATATTGGCACCCATGAAATTAGAGCTGCTTACTCTTTCCACTGCTGTCCCCTCAAAAGACAGGTGCATGTTCAATTCTATTTCACAAAATGCAATGCATGGGACATTCTGTTATGCAACTTCCTTTATTTCCATATAATAACCAGAAAAATTGACAGGTTTCTGTCATCTCCATCTTTCAACATGGTGTTTTTATGTGGTAAAGGAATAGTGGGAGTCAAAGGTCAGTCTTATAGAATTATCCAAATCACGAGGATCAATACAAATTTAATTTAGATCACTTGTTTCTTGGTTGAGGTTGGGGTTGGAGTGGGAGTGCTGGGGGGGGTTAGTGATGGTGGGTGCATGGGCCTTGGTACGAGATTTGTCCCTGATCTTTTGTTTACGCTTGCTGTCCTTAATTCTGCCTGAATAAACTTATGACTTAACTTGGGAATTTCAGACTAACCCTGTCATTTATCGAAACATTCTTTATCGGCTTTTATCAGAGCTGGGAGCTCCCTACTGAGAATCCAGCTATATTAAGTATTGATCGTAGGTCTCTGTTGTTAACAACTGATAAATTGAAATGAGTTTGGGTCTTCCACCAGGGTCCAGTTCCTGCTGTACAACAATGAGATTGTTTATATTGCATCTTTAATGTGATAAAGTATCCCATAAGATGTCCTGGGGGAATTATCAGACATAAATTGGAGTGTTCTACATTAAGTGCAGATAAAGAACAAAAAAAAAATCAAGAGATACATCTTAAAAATCCTCTTAAAGGAAGCAAGAGAGATTGTAAGGCAAGTTTAGGATGGGAATTCCAGAAAAATTGAAGACACCAAAGCAGGAGTAATTAAGTATGGGGATGACTTAGATGCTAAAACTAAATGTGGACATTGAATCTTAGAAAATTTAAATGGACTTGGGAGGGTAGTTGGAGTAAGTTATGCTCAGACTTAGAGGATGTAGAAGGATAATGATTGTGTTACTGAATAGGAGAAAAGTTCAAATTCCCCCAGGGCAGAAAAAGGAATTTAAACCAGCAAATTAAAGAATGTGTAACTTGAATACCAGTAACAGAACCATGACCAAAAAGCAACCATCTCATTGATGCAGACCCTTTGTTGAAGGAATTCTGCTGTCCTTACCTTGTCTGGTCCAGGTTCACAGCAATGTGCTGACTCTGAACAGATCTCTGAAAAGTTTGAGCAAGTCACTTTATTTCAAAGACAGCTAGCTATGAGAGATAAATGCTGTCCTTGCCACAAACACCCACGTCCCCTGGAAGAATAGAAGTGAAAAGGCTAAATGATGTATAATTTTAGATTGGCTTAGAAAGCTTACAGTTCCATGGGTTTGTATAGATTCTATCCAATCCATTTGTCTAAAATTAATAAATGGATGTAAATCTATCATTCCTCTGTTAGAGGAATTTATAACCAGGCTGCTTAGTTTTATATAAGAACTGAAATCAGAAAAGTCTTTCATCACACAAAGCCTAGTGGAAATCTAAGCTTTTGACTAAAAGGCCATGCGATCTGCATCAATTGAAATGAGAAAGGCTGGACTGATGCGATCTGTTCAGTAAGAACATCAGGAGCTGAGGCATGGAAATGAAGATGAAGCAGAGATCAATCATGATCTAAGAGGATGGCAGATCAGGCTCAGGAGGTTATGTGATTGATCCTATTCTTTTGCCTATCTTTCTTTTGCTTAATACATGTGTAGGATTTGAGAGTTCTGTTAATCACTGGACTACTGTCTAAGTAGCTTAGAAGCTAAGCCAGTAACAGAATGACATAGTGGAAAATGTATTTGCATGACTTGAATATTTAACATTTACTGTAATGTGTGGCAAGATCAATGTAACCATTTATTTAATGTTAAATACATTTGATATACAGCATAGTGCTGAACCATCCATAATCACACATATGCCAACTTTAATTAGGTTTCTCTTCAGTTTGTCTATTTACTGAATAATCTATTGCACTTTAAAAAAAACCATACAGGCCCAGAAATTCATTGAGGCAATGCCAGGAGAAGCAACGTTGTGAGGTTGAGAATTGAGTTCATCGTATGTTTACCAATTTTGTGCTGATTTCTGAGAGGTTTGATATTAGTCTTTTCTAGAGAGTATGGAGTCCTTGGTATGAGATTTTTTTAGAACTATTGCAGTTTTCCATGTATATATCTTGCTCAGTGACATTAATAGCATTGTAATGCAAATTTATTTTTCTTCTTTTCTGGGGAGAGTTTGTGAAAATTGATTTTAGTACTTAAGAACAAAGGAAACAGAAGCAAGAAGAGGAGGGAATGAATGGAGATCTTTTACTTAAATGCAGCTTTCCAGCACTATCCATATATCCCTTAGTTCTCTTAATATTAAAAAAATCTATCTATTTCTGTCATGAAGATGCTCAATGTCTGATCCTCCACATCTGACTTGGGTAGAGAATTTCAAAATTCCTAACCTCAAAATGAAGCAACTTTCTATCTTAGCCAACTACTTTCCTTGAATCTATCATGCTTTGCATCTTGTCAAGCCCTGTGAAAATTTTGGATCTTTTTATCTTTTCCTACCATAGCTGACTGCACATATATTTCATATGATATTGCATTTACCATGCCTTATCCATTCCCTTTGCCTCTTGATATCTTCTGGATCCTTTCTGCATCTTGCTGATTTGGCTACATTGCAGGTGTGGTGAACTACATATACCTGTCTGGACACGCCCCCCCCCCCCCCTCCGCTGACTGCTGCTCCTGTGGCTCCTCCCACTGACCACGGTATAAAGGCGATTGGAGACTCCGCCCCGGCCTCAGTCTCCAGGATGTATTGTGGTGGTCACTTGCTGCTTGTTCTTTCTTCCAGCCAATAAAAGCCTACCTTAACTCACGTCTCCGAGTGTTATTGATGGTGCATCAGCAGGGCTGCCATATATGTAGCCAGACACTTCCTGTACAGCCCCTGTTCAGGTTCTTCCACACAGTATGTGAGGATTCTGCCCTCTTCCGCCAACATCACTGCAGCACACGTTCATCTTTGCCAATGCTCTCAATGGTTGAAAGCATGCTGATGTCACTTCCTGAGATTGGAATGTGAAGGTATGTCCTAGAAAGTGGGAAATCCATATGCTTTTGCTGAAGCAGTTTCACTATTTTATTAGACCTTTTAGAAAACAGCTTCAGAGAGATTGCATGTCATTCCAATACCAAATAAAGGACAAACAAGTCCTTCAGCCTTAATTTCTTGTGATTTTTTTTAACCAGCCCAATCATAGTCTATCAGGGGTTCCCAAACTTTTTTATGCTGTGGACTCCTACCATTAATCGAGGGGCCCATGCAACTCATTTTGGGAACCCCTGCTCTATGTTTTCTGAAATATAAACACCTAAGTGGCTCTTATAGCCCCACTAGATGGCTAGACCATAAGAATCTCCAAATCTCTCTGATTTTGTACTGCTCCTGCTCCTTTCCAACATTCCTTAAAGTTATCCTCTTTGCGGAAGGTTTCTCCTTTTGAGACTCACTGTCTCCCTAAGAAATGCCATAAGCAGTTTTACTCTTTACAGATTAAATTGTCACTGATGAGTAAAACTAATATTGTTACATTCTAGTCATTGAGTTCATTTGTGTTTGGATATTCCGGTGAAAATGTACAGAAAATCAATGTCATAGCACTTCGTCTTTTGAAAACAATTTGGAGTCCAGATTGCAATTCCTCATGGACTATTAGTTTCTCTCTTATTTTTGTTCTTTTGAACTAATTAGTTTGCTGTTGATTTGCTATCTATGTGTTACATGTTAATAGCAACATTTTGAAAGGAATTGCAATTATTATTTATATATTGCTCTAAACAAATATCCTATTAATTTGTGGCAACTTATGAGTGATATGATCCCCAAAATAGTTGGAAATATTTTGCTGCTTCTTCTATTAATTATGTTCCCTATCACTACTGCCGCAGTGTAATATAGGAAATGAAGCAGTGGATTACAAGCAGACCATGACTGCTTTTATTAGGCATCATATTATTAGCTTTAATGCCCGATATCTGCAAAATAATTAACATTTAATCAGAAGCACCATTTGTAATGAAGCTGGTAAAATAATATCCCAGAAACAAACGTCATTGGATGGCTGGTTAGTTTTTGAAATAACTCAGATGGCAACTTGAGTGTTCATTCTCACTTTAGTCAGCTAAGAGCATGAAGAGTCAGCAAGCTGTATCATATAAACTTTCTAGCTTATTCAAACAGAATTTATCAGGATTTAGACATGAAGCAGGACTGAAAATGTCAGAAGTTATCATCACTTTAGCAGCTTTCTGTGCTGTATGTACATCCTCTGCTAAAAGAGGGAAACCAATTTTTGTCCCTTTTGCAAATGCTCAAAAGGGTACATTCACAAATTTCCTGCTCAAATCTCTGCTGTTCTGAATGACACTGACTTGGCATTGGCTGAGTACATGCAATTCAATCAGTGATCCTTGTAAGGTTTTCTAGAGGCCGTTGACTTTGAAAAACCTGATGTAGAATCCCGGAGGAGCAGTAATTCAAAGATTCAAAGTATATTTATTGTCAAAGAATGTATCAATTTTTTCACCTTGAGATTTGTTTGCTTTCAGGCAGTCGCAAAGCAAGAAACCCAAAGAATCCAGTTTTGAATAAGAAATACGATAACCACTACGCTGAGAATGTGGGAAAAAACACACTCACATCATGCAAACAATAGGAACAAATGGCAGATCTCTGAAACAGACTGAGTCCTTAGATCTGCTCCCCGGAGCAGCCGGAGTATGCCCAAGCCTCGAACGGTGCATCTTAATAGCGGGCAAAATGCCACGAAATTCACAGAGATGACAGCCGCCAGAGCCGTTCATCACCTCGGCACTGTGGAGAGAGGAGGGAGTATCACGGTAGAGCTTGCAACGTCACCCCACCTCCAGCCCCGATACTCGGGCATTCCATTCTATCTGGACCGGCATTTAAATTGTTCAAGCACGGGGTAGAGCTTCGCTCAGGACCCAGACTCCGGTGCAGTGATACGCTTGCGCCGCACAGCCTGAGTGCTTCATTTAACTCTAATGCAGCAGGGAAGACAATAGCTTTGTCCCTGTTCTATCCTTTCCAGTCACCTCCACTAATTCCCAAGCAGGTGACTCTACGCTTTCTCCCGAGCTCTATCAAACCATCCCATCCCCACCACTTGCAGTCATCGCCTTCTGACCAAATTTCTTCTGGGCTCCTTTACCTTCTACTCAATCATTTCCCACTCTCACCGTCACAACCATCTCCTTTTCCCCCTCTACTCCTCATTGCCTCCATTTTACCTGCTGGATCCAAATGGAGCCTTCCCATGTAATGGCTCAAAATGCCCGGTTCCAACCTTCAGTAATTTCCATATGACTTTACTTTGAGAATAGTTTATAAATAATTTGAGTCTGCATCAATTCAGTAATCAGTCTGAAGTTGATAAAACAATGCATCCCCTGATGCAACAGGATTTCCTGGATTCTTTGCTTGGCTGCACTTGTGCACACATCACAATGTATCATCAGATTGCTTTCTAGAAAACAGTGATCAAAAATAACCCCCCTCCCCGCTTCTTTTTGAAAATTCTACACCAATCCTTGTTTTTTGACAAGTGATAAATGTTGTAAGGAACCTCAGGAGAATTCCTTTGCTTTTCTTCAAGATGGGGCATAGGATTATTTATGTCCATTAGAAAGATATGAATGATGGCATTTCCCACAATACTCTTTGAGTTAACTGTCTGACTAGAGCATTCATTCAAGCAGTCGATTGAGAGGAACAGAGGAGTGTTTTAACATCTGAGTCAGCCAGCATCATAGCAGTATTGATCTACTAATTCAATGCAGAATGCTGACAGGAACAGAGTGCAAAGAATGTTTTGGAACAGGAGAAATTATCCCGCCAGAAATTTGTAACAATCCAATATACACTCAGAGGCCTTGTTACTGTTCTGTACCTAATACAGTAGCCACTGAGCGCACGTTTGTGGTTGTCTGCTGCTATAGCTCATCTACATCAAGGCCTGACATGCTGTCCATTTACAGTTGCCCTTCTGCTCACCACTGTTGGACACTGTTGAGGTACTGTTGCCTTCCTGTCAACTTGCATCAGTCTGGCCATTCTCCTCTGACCTCTCGCGTCAACAAGATATTTTTTACCCACAGAATCACCGTTCACCGGATGCTTTATTTTGCACCATTCCCTGTAACCTCTAGATATTTTACTGTGTGAAAACCACAGGTGATCATTAGTTTCTGAGCTATGCAAACCACCCTATCTGGCACCAACAATCATTCCATAGTCAAAGTCACTTAGATCACAATTCTTCCAAATTCTGATGTTTGTTCTGAACAACTGAACATCTGCCTGCTTTTATGCATTGAGTTGCTGTCACATGATTGTACGATTAAATGTTTGCATTAATAAGCAGATCCACGGGTGTATCTACAAAAATAGCCATAAAATGTATCTCCTCATATTACAACCCTCGCCCTCTTTGTTAGGAACGGAAGAGCTAATGACAGAAAATGTTCAAAAGTGCTGAGTAAGACAATAGAGCAGCATTTAGATACAAAATGGCCTAAGGTCACTCGTGGAGAAACTTTCAGGGAAAATATTCAGCATTTGGAAACATATTGCTTAATGATAGCCAGCATGGATTTGTCAAAAGCAGCCCATATTTGCTTAATTTGATGGCTGATGGATTTGTGCAGCTGGTTTGCACATAGACGTATGCAAGGTGCTTGATAGCGATGTTAAAGTCCAGGGATGAAAGTGGTACTGTCAGTAAGAATATAAATTTGTCTAAAGGACAGAAAGCAGAGGTGAGTTGTTGTTTTTCATACTGGGGGGAAGGTTAAAGCTCTGTCCCTCATTGGTTGATTAAAGTAACAAAGCTCTGTGTTTAAGTTACATTTTGAAGTTTGTAGATCGCACACAATTTCGAGTTTCAACATTCAAGACTGTTTATGGCTATTCGTCTGTATACAAGTGTAAAGGAGAACACAGTGATTGTTACTGCAGATCTGATGCTGCATAAGAAAAAAACAATAAGCATAAAGAACACATAAAAACACAATAAATATAAATAAGAGGAAATCTGCAGATGCTGTAAATCCAAGCAACACACATAAAATGCTGGAGGAACTCAGCAGGCCAGGCAGCATCTATGGAAAAGAGGACAGTTGACGTTTCAGCCAAAACCCTTCAGCAGGACATTTTATATTAAATATAAAAATGCAAGATTAGCTTATATATTTAGACAGATTGTATGTACATAAAGTGACTCTTTATGCTATGTATCGTATCTGTTCAGAAGGAGACTGACAGGAAATCAAAGTTCAAAATAAAATTTATTATCAGAGTTCATACATGTACCACATACAGGCCTAAGATTCTTTTTCTGTGGGCATACTTAGCAAATCTATAGGACAGTAACTGTAAACATCAGGAACTATAAACTGTAAACAAACTATGCAAAAACAATAACTAACAAGCATGAAGTAACAAAATAACAGAGTCCTTAAATAAGTGTGGTTGTCCCCTTTTGTTCAAGAGACTGATGGCTGTGGGATGGTAACTGTTCTTGAACCTGGTAGTGCGAGTCCTGAGGCACTTGTGCCTTCTACCTGATGACAAAAGTGAGAAAAGAGCATGGCCTGGGTCTAATCAGTGAACTCCATGAGCAGTAAACTCACTATCTGCTTGAGCAGTTGAAGTGATAATGTGTTGGTGGTGTGGGGTGTAGTGCAGTAATGGTTGGAGGTGTTGATCAGCCTGACGGCTTGGGAGAAGTAACTGTTTTTGAGTCTGATGGTGTTGGTGTAGATGTTGCATAGTCTCTTCCTGATGGGAGTGGGGCAAACAGTCCATGAGAAGATCAGTTGTGATCCTTCGTGATGTTGCAGGCTTTTTCCCAGCACCTTTCTGTATATATGTCTCTGATGGTGGGCAGGCTGGTGCTGGTGATGCATTGGGCAGTTTTATTACCCATTGTAGAGCTCTCCCATCCATCACTGCACTTTCCATTCCACACAATGATACAGCATGCAAGGATGCTCTCTGCTGTGCATCTGTATAAAATCGTGAGTATTGATCTGCATAGTCCAGCTCTCATCAACCTCCTCAGAAAGTAGAAAAATTGGAGGTATAGCAGGAAGGGTAAACTGTCAATAGACAATAATTAAAATATTTTTGTATGGTATAAATAGCAAACTAGTCTAATTTTTCCACAGGAGAATAACTTCTTTCACTAGCAGCACAGGAGAAAAAACAGGTGGGATGTGAAGTGCATCAGAGCTCTGCCTTTGGATTCAGCAGAGAGTCTAGAAGCCCGATGCACCTCATCTTCTGCTTGTCTAAAACTTCTGCTATTGACACTACAAATGCGGGTAGGTGAGGAAAACTGAACAGTAAGAATACAGACAGCAGATCTTTAAAGAACAGCCAGTTGTGGTTCAATCTGGACCAAGTATAAACTGCTAAAATGGGAAACACATGTCAATTGATATTTAATGTAGGTAATTATGAACTGATGTTTTGTGGCAAAAAAAGTGTGAGGCAAAATAAATGATGTGTGGGGAGCTGTTGGGAGCAGAGCTGGTTTAATTCCACAAATCTTTCAATATGGCAAATATTGATATGGTTATTTAAAAGACACAGGAATTATGAAAGGAAGCAAGGAGTGCAAAATCAAGATATATTCAAGCATCATTTAGGTTCATCTGCAAAACTCTGTCCATTCCTGGGCATATACATCCAGAAAGGCATCAAAGTCCCAGTGTGGGTGTAGAGAAGATTTATTGGAAGGTAGCTGAGATGTGAAGGTTTTCATTTCATTTTGGAGATTAGAAAACCTAAAGTTGTTTAACCTACTGTAAGAAATGTCGATTCATTCATTAAAAATACTCTTTATTCTGGATTTGCCTCTTGAATTGTACCTCATCCCATCTTCTATCTAATTATAAGGATTTTACAGCCATTGGCTCAGTCCCCTCCCACAGTGCCTCTTTTTCCACACCTTGTTAACCACTGTAGACTTCGTAGCATCTTATTTTTCGATCAAATAGATGAATATTATTGCAAGTCTGCATTTTACACAGTATGTTTTATATTATAGATTTCTCCACTGGCTCTTAACGACTGAAATAGGCTCAGTCCTCCATGTGCTCAGTCACCTTCATTGTTCTTAATGTTAATATTAATATTAATATCTCTTAATATCTCTTTACAGGCAATGTCCTTTGCAGTTAAAATCAATAGTTATTGAAATAGTATGAATCCACCCAAAGCAATTTTCTGAAGTTGCTTTTCTCTGACTATTAATCAGGAATGGTTATATAAATGACATGTTATGACAGAGTGGTAAAATGTGATAATCTAAGATTCACCGCCAAGCAGTCTTGTCCATGACACCAGAAAATTATTGAAAGGGAGCTCCGCACCTCCTAATAAATGAGAGGACCGTCACCCAGGGAAATTCCCACACAATATTTGGCTTTAACTTTTAAGACTGACGGGAGAATCAACATGTATCATAGCTAGAGAATGGAGCATAATAGAAGGATCAATAAAGGAGAAGAAAAATGGCCTTTGATTGAAGGAAAAACACCAAACAAAGCAGCAGCCACATTAATACCTCGTTGCAGACCATGTAATTGTCCTGTCACCTTTCTAATCTAAAGCACTATGTCAGCATCGCTCATTTATTTGGGTCCTGGCAAATGTGCAAATGTGTTTGTTCCATCTTGAACAAACTGGTTCTATGGCACTACAGTTGCAAATTTTAGTCAGTATGAAGCCTTGTGGTACATTGTGGAGCAGGGTAAGTTTACGTTCCTCCATTCAGATTTGAAATGGACAGTGCAGAGAAAGAGACTATCTATAAATGTATTGATCTTTATACAGGTATGTATACTCGGTGGCTACTTTATTAGGTACACTTGTACACCTGTTTGCTAATGCAAATATCTAATCAGCCAATCATGTGCCAGCAACTCAATGCATGAAAGCATGCAGACATGCTCAGGAGGTTCATTTGCTGTTCAGAACAACCATCAGAATGGGGAAGGAATGTGATCTAAGTGACTTTGACTGTGGAATGATTGTTGGTGCCGGGTGGGATGGTTTTAGTATCTCAGAAACTGCTGATCTCCTGGGGTTTTCATGCCCAACAGTCTCTAGAGTTTACAGAGAATGGTGCGAGAAATAAACACCCAGTGGGCAGCAGTTCTGTGGGCGAAAATGCCTTGTTATTGAGAGAGATCAAAGAATAGCCAGACTGGCTCCAGCTGACAGGAAGGCTACAGTAATTCACCCTGGTTTAAGACTAATTCCATTATCTTTAAATTCTGCCTGTCTATTTTTCTGGCTAGTGATCGGCTTCCGACTGCTAAGTCTGCAGGTTTTCTCTGCTCCAAAGGAGAACATAAATTAAAATAGGTCAGTGGTCCAAACTACTGTCAATGGTGGCAGCAAGCCACTTGACTTATGGTCTTCTCTACCTTTTGGAGCGCAACCAAGATTCTTTTCCTGCTACAAAACTTGTTGGGCAAAGGCCCCAGTATTGAATAAGGAAATATTAAAAATGTTCAGCTGATGCATGTCTACACACATTATGCTTTATAGCTCTTAAGAAAATTTCAATGCATGTTTTAAAGCCTTCTGTTGAACTCCGGTGTATTTAGCCAATTTTGATCTGAGATTTCAGTGTGTTGCAAGCTGTGAATTCCTACTGTTTAAACAAATGGAGGCAATATTGTGGTCGGGCGGCAGAGTGGAGATACATCTCTATCAAGGGAGGTGTAAGGCACTGCTTTCCTCCGTCAGCCCGCAGGTCACCCTTGGGCAGGGTGTAGCACCTGCTTAGCACCCCCAGTCAGGGTCTTGTGAAGCCATGGGAGCAGCTGGTGCATATCACAAGTCCTGGTTACCTGGTTATGTGACCACTAACACCAGGCAGACAATCCCTGAAAAGTATTGATAATGGCTGGGGTCACCCATCTTGTAAGGACACTGCCCAGAAGAAGGCAATGGCAAACCACTTCTGTAGAAAAATTTGCCAAGAACCGTGGTCAAGACCATTATCGTTACATTATATGACTTGGCACGTAATGATGGTGATGATGATTTACACCCATGTAACTGCTGCTCTTTTACCCTCCATTGTGGAGTAAACTAGGGCCACTCTCTGCCACGTGAATATCCCATATGCTAAGCAGCAGAAGTAGTGAGCGATTGACAAAAGTAAGTAATCACACAACCGATGGAGCAGATCAAAGCTCTGCAGCTCTTTCACATCTAGTCCTGAAGGGCAGTGGACAATTAATGCAAATGAAAGGGGAAAAGTCTGGGAACCAAGGTTTCAGCAATGGCAGGGACCAGTATGTGAGTGCTAAAAAAAGCATCTGCAAAATGTTCACTCAGAAGTGATGAGTAAACTATTCATCTCAGCTTCCACCAAAAGTCAGTCATCTCTCAGTCAGTTCACACCATACAATATCAGCAAATAGATAAGAAGACAAGTTTCATAAAAGGCTGGGGGAACCAGACAAATTCCCAGCTGTGATACTGAAGATATGAGTAGCAAAACAATCCATGGCTTACTCTGTTCAGCAAAGGGAGGACAAATCCAACGATTCTAATTACCACCATCAGCGAAGTTCTCCAAGGTGCCTTTGATGGTACAATAAAGCAGAAGTCAGGTGTGTGATGGAATACTTGCCACATGCCTCAATGATTGCAGTTCCCATAACAATCAAGAAGCTCGATACCAATCAGGACGAAGCTTTCCACCTGATTGGTCTTCATCCAACACAATAAACGTTTATTCCCTCCCCCAACACCACAAGATGCAATGCACATATTTACAAAATACACTGCAGTTTCTCACATCTTATGTCACCTCTACGATCAACAAGGACAGAGACAGGACAACTTTTATTTAATCCCCTTCCTTTTTCCTCTTCTTTATCCTCTTCTTCTCTCCTTTGGATTCCACGAAAACTAACCCCCTCCCAAATGAGCATCCACTGGCAGTAACAGGATCCGTTTTACATCTGTGGCACAGCAGTAGAAACTGTACACAGTTTCAAACTCTTGGGAGTACATATTTCACACAACCTCTCATAATCCCGGAGCACATCCTTCACAATCAGGAAAACTCATCAACAACTCTGCTTTCTAAGGAGGCAAAAGAGAGCTGGACTGTGCATATTTAACATCCTTCTACAGATGTGCAGAGGAGAGCGTCCCAACATGCTACATCACTGCATGGTACAGAACCTGCACTGCTGCCCACAGAGAGGATCTACAATGAGTAGTCTGAACTGTCCAACACATCAGCGGCACCAACCTACCCACTATCAAGAACATATATACAGAAAAGTGCTGGAAAAGAGACTAGTAACATCATGAAGGAGCCCACTCACCCTGCTAATGGACTGCTTGTTCCACTCCTATCAGGAAGGAGGCTATGTGGCATCTATGCCAGGACAACCAGATGCAAAAACAGTTCCTTTCTCCAAACAGTAAGGTTGGTCATCTCCTGCACCCACTAACCCACCCCTCCACATCCCCCACCACCACTCCTTTATCATTTCCTGTCAGTCACCTTGTGTATAGAAATTCCTCTGCCTAGTGTCACTTTATGGACATACAATCAATCTATGTACTTAGGCTATCTAGTCTATTTATTTTTATTCAGGCATCTTCCCCCTTCCTTTGCAGTCCTGAAGAAGGTGTTGGTCTGAAACATTGACTGTTTCTTAATTTCTATGGATTCTTCCCGACTTGCTGAGTTCCTCCATCATTTTGTGTGTGTTGCTTTGGATTTCCAGCACCTGCAGAATCTCTCATGTTTATTTTATTGTGTTTTTTTAATTATTGTGTACTTTATCTTGTTGTGTTTTTTTTTTGGGGGGGGGGGGGCTGCATCAGATCCAGAGTAACAATTATTTTGTCCTCTTTTATATCCATGTACTGCAAAATGACAGGAAACAAACTTGAGTCTTGAACCTTTGATCTTGAATCTCAAATGTTTTGCTGCAGTAAGTGTTCCGAAGTGGCTGATAAGATCAATGTGTTTCTTTAGCCTGGTGTCAGGTATGCAAACAACCTGGTCCACTCATCCTAGTTAACTGAGTGTAGTTAAGGCCCCAATGCTGGGATTACTGATCTGGAAGAGCATGCTGATGTAAATTTGCTTGTCCTGCAGGGAGTCTGGAAGCTTTAGTGATGGCGCTACAACTGGTATCTTCCCAGTGCTTTGAGGCGCCTGCTGTAAGTGGTCCAAGCAACTGAAGTCTATTTTAGGGCAAGCCATAAACTTTGTGACAGGTTTGGTGTCTTGACCTTTAACAATCTTTTCCTCAGATCCTCAGGATTTACAATAAACTAGAGGCAACAGTAAATTTCATAACTGAAAGTTTGTATTCATTGAGCCATGGGAGCACCATCTACTACAGTTCCCCTTCAAACTGTACCTGACATCATGACATGGAAGTATATTATTATTCTTTCATCCTCACTGGCTGTAAATCCTGGAAGTCCCTACCCAACAACATTGTGAAGGCACCTTCACCAGAATGGCTACATTGGTCCTGAAGGTGCTTTAAATTCTGTCAAAAAGTTTGAATTAGTAATTCATGTGGTTTAACTGTAGTTTTTAGTGTTTTGATGATTTCAAGACTTATTTAAATATTGTGAATAATTTTAGCTTTCTAAATGGTGTTTAATTTTTGCGAACTTGAGAGATCTTCATTAGGAACTTGAAGAAGTTTGGTTTGTCACCTGAGACACTCCAAAACTTCTATAGATGTACTGTGGAGAGCATTCTAACAGACTCCATTGCTATCTGGTATGGGGGTGGAGGGGGGTCCTATTGCACAGGACTGAAAGAAGCTACAGAAAGCCATAAAGTTAGTCAGCTCCATCTTGGGTACTAACCTCTGTATTATCCCAAGACATCTTCAAGGAGCAGTAACTCAGAAAGACCATTATTCAGGACCCCTATCACCCAGGACATGTCCTCTTCTCATTTTTACTATCAGGAAGGAGGTACAGAAGCCTGAAGGCACACACTCAGTGATTCAAGAACAACTTCTTCCCCTCTGCCATCTGTTCCCTAAATAGACATTGAATCCTTGAACACAACCTCACTTCTTTAAAAAAAATATGAAATGCTGGCAGAACTCAGCAGGCCAGACAGCATCTATAGGAGGAGGTAAAAACGACGTTTCGGGCTGAAATCCTTCATCAGGAGTGAAGCAATATGGGATGGTCGAGGGGGAATAAAAGTGGGGGGAGGGATAAAGAGAGTGCCTCTCTCACTTCTTTATATTATTTCTGTTTTTGCACTATTTTCAATTCAATTATTTAATATACATAAATAAATATACACTTACTGTAATTGACTTATTTTTTTCTATATCATCATGTATTACATTGTACTTTGCTGCTAAATTAACAAATTTCATGACATTTGCCGGTCATCTTAAACCTGATTCCGATTCTGAAGTATCCAAGGTGTCTCAGTAGTCAGGTCGGTAACAATTTCATTGAGAATGTACCAAATGACCTGCTTGAGGTCAGAGTGGGTTAGCCATCTGCAGATGGATAACCACAGTATTCTACACCCAGAATCAAGCTCCGAAACAGACTGCGTGTGATCCAACATTATTATGAGAGCAGGATGATCAATGAGACAGAGCTTTCAATTTATAGCACTGCTGTGTGTGAATTCAAAAGGCTGCAGTCAGTTATAGATCAACCAGTGAGGAGGTTTCAAGTGTTTTGAACATTAAAATCTGACACTGCAAGACATCAATATCAGAATGGGGACATATTAATTAACATCTCACTGGCAACCTCAGCACAATGTGCTGCAGGTTTTCTAAATATTCAATGAATTTTACAAGTTTTTGCCAAAAGCTCTAATTTATGTTTCAAGAAGGAAAACCTGTAGTATGGGACATCATTTGGTGCTGGAAGCATGCCAGAAAACGATTAGGTGTTCTACGCTAAGCGTCAGTCTTCTGGAATATATTTTATTATTTGTGGTAGTATTGCTTTAGTGAGCGATATGTACAGTGGTGTCTACCTTGGTCTGGAGGAACGTTGCTTTGCTTGCTGGTATACATGTGTATGAAAGAATGACAACAAACTTGAATTTGAACTTGACTTGAAATCATTGTGTAGAGAAGCGCCAAGACAATTTGGCTCTTGTGTGCAGCAGAGGAAAAGAGGGGGACGGATACCTGTACAGGCTTGGAACATGGACAATTCCACAAAGCCAACAAAAAGGCAGGCAAAGCTGGGACCCATACGGGTCCCCATGGCTACACCTTTAGTTTAGAGAACGTGAGAGGAGCCAAACAAGAAATGATTAAGAGTAAGGCCTAATTCCACTACATCGACGATGGCATTGGTGTTGCTTCCTGCACTCATGCTGAGCTCGTTGACTTCATTAACTTTGCCTCCAACTTTCACCCTGCCCTCAAATTTACCTGGTCCATTTCCGACACCTCTTGATGTTTCTGTCTCTATCTCTGGAGATGGCTTATCTACTAATATCTGCTATAAGCCTACGGACTCTCACAGCTACCTGGACTATTCCTCTTCCCATCCTGTCTGTTGCAAAAATGTCATCCCCTTCTCGCAATTCCTCCGTCTCCACCGCATCTGCTCTCAGGATGAGGCTTTTCATTCCAGGACGAATGAGATGTCTTCACTTTTTAAAGAAAGGGGCTTCCCTTCCTCCACCATCAACTCTGCTCTCAAACGCATCTTGCCCATTTCACGCACATCTGCTGTCACCCCATCCACCCGCCACCCCACTCAGGATAGGGTTCCCCTTGTCCTCACCTACCACCCGACCAGCCTCCAGGTCCAACATATAATTCTCCGTAACTTCCGCCACCTCCAACGAGATCCCACAACCAAGCACATCTTTCTCTCCCCCCCTTCTGCTTTTCACAGGGATCGCTCCCTACGCGACTCCCTTGTCCGCTCGTCCTCCCCATCCCTTCCCACCGATCTCCCTCCTGGCACTTATCCTTGTAAACAGAACAAGTGCTACACCTGCCCTTGCACTTCCTCCCTCACCACCATTCAGGGCCCCAGACAGTCCTTCCAGGTGAGGCGACACTTCACCTGTGAGTCGGCTGGTGTGGTGTACTGTGTCCGGTGCTCCCGGTGTGGCCTTTTATATATTGGTGTGACGTGACACAGACTGGGAGACCATTTTGCTGAACACCTACACTCTGTCCGCCAGAGGAATCGGGATCTCCCAGTGGCCAGACATTGTAATTCACATCCCATTCCCATTCTGATATGTCTATCCATGGCCTCCTCTACTGTCAAGATGAAGCCACACTCAGGTTGAAGGAACAACACCTTATATTCCGCCTAGGTAGCCTCCAACCTGAAGGCATGAATATTGATTTCTCTAACTTCCGTTAATGCACCTCCTCCCATTCTTACCACATCCCTTACTTACTTGACATCTTTACTTACATCCCTTACTTACAGTCCTGATGAAGGGTCTCGGCCTGAAACGTCAACAGCGCTCCTCCCTATAGATGCTGCCTGGCCTGCTGTGTTCCACCAGCATTTTGTGTGTGTTGCTTGAATTTCTAGCATCTGCAGATTTCCTCGTGTTTGAGGAAGTTACTGAAATTGTTATTTTGGGATGACAGCAGGAAGTCAAGAATTCTTTTCCACTTCCATCTACTTCACCTTACTCAACTGTTCGAAAAGATCATCCTTGTTCCCACATTAAAAATATAGGAATTGTAATACCCCCAGTTAAATCCACTTCTGATACGTCCTGGTTCTCTGGATGTTTTTATCCTTCAACTTCGATATCTCCATTGGTGTTACTTCCTATTTCTGCCTCAAAACAAAAAGATCCTCAACATTGCTCCTTCTGGTGGAAATCAGAGGCATGGATTAAGTCAACAAATGGCTCCAAAAATCCCAAATATCCAGATACCAGTTTGAGTAGAGGGAGAGATCCCATTAAAATTATTGCTTTAGTCTTCTTTCTGAGCGACATTCTGGGTTAAGTCAGTACTTCCAGGTCCCAATTTATTAAAGAGACTTTAAGAAGCTGGTAGGCACATGGAGTGAAAGATCTTGGCTTGAAATGTTGATTGTTCATGTTCCTTCATAAACACTGCTTGACTGCTGAGTTCCTACAGCACTTTGTGCCTGTTAAACAGTTGGTCATTCCTATTAACTTACTTAAATTCCAGAGTAAGTAGGAGAGATGATAGAATTATGAGACATTTAGAATTGCAGTTATAGGACATGTACATGGGTTCGTGGATAGGAAGTGCTTGGAGAGATGTGAACCAAATGCAAGAAAACTGGATTAACCTAGACAACCATGTTGCATGGATATTGCACCAAAGGGTCTAATTCTGTGCTGCCAAACACTAATGCACTAGGTTCACGTAAAGTGTGTTACCCATAAACTTCAGAGTCACCTTCCAGAGCTCGTTGAGTATGAAGAGTTTTCAAACCTATCATAAGAAAGCAGTGGTGTCAAACCTGTCAGAAGTATGAATTCAAAGCTCAATATCCAAAAACTAAATGTGCAAAGAAAAAAAAGCACAGGAACAGAACATCTTCATTAAGATAACACCAGAAATACAGATTTTCAGCTTTTCGGACAGACCTATGAAAGTGGAGTTGAATTTAGTATGTTGGGGTATGATATGACATTGAAGATTTGAAATTAAAACAAGTCATTTTTGATCTTTAAATAAAATTTGAAAGGAGTAAAAGAGATCAAAAACCATGGGATGTATTGAAAAAATTGTGAAATTCATTTGTACACTTAGTGTGTAAGCAAGGAGCCATGTGGAATGAAGGATTTAAGCACAGGAACAGAAAATTCTATGGACAAAGTTAAGGGACAAATTGAACTGGTTTTCCATGCTCAAGGTTGATTATATTTCTATGCATTGCTGCCATCTGCTGAACTATCTGTGATACTGTTGCTAATGGTGATATTTTGTCAAGGATGGACGTTCAAAGTCAACGTAAGTTTATTCTCAAAGTACATATATTTCACCATTTACAACCCTGAGATTCATTTTCTTGTGGGCATACTGAATAAATCCAATAAGCATAATAGAATCAATTAAATACCACATCCAACCAGTATGCAAAAGACAGTAAGCTGTACAGATACAAAATAATTATAAGAGATAATAACAAGTAAATAAGCAATAAATATTAAGAACCCGAGATGAATAGTCCTTGAAAGTGAGTCTATAGGTTGTGGGAACAGTTCAGTGATGGGGAAAGTGAAGTTATCCCCTCTGATGGTTGACGGGTAAAAGCTATTCCTGAACCTGGTGGTCTGAGCCCTGAGGCTTCTGTTCCTCCTTTCAATGGCAACAGTGGGAAAAGAGCATGACCTGAGTGGTGGGGATCCCTGATAATGGATGCTGCTTTCCTGCGACAATGCTCCGTGTAGATATGATAAATGGTGGGGAGGACTTTAGTCCTGATGGACTGGGCCTTATCCACAACTTTTTGTAGGATTTTCCATTCAAGGGCATTGGTGTTTCATATCAGGCTGTGATGCAGCCAGAGATCAAAGATCTCAGGTCAGAGATGAGCTATGTAAAGGCAAAAGACAAGGGGAGAATGGAAGTAAAATTGTCAAAAGGTTTTTTTATTTTGGGATGAGAGTAAAAAGCCTAGCTATCTTTGTCCACCTTGCCCTAGTCCACTTGTGGTCAACTTCTCCTTCGACCCCACGGAAGGAGTATTTTAATGGGAACACACGTGGATCTAGTTGTACCAACAATTTTGTATGTGATGTGGACCCCCTCACCTCAACCTCTCATATGTTACAATGAAGTCTGTGTCACTGCCTAAACAGACACCTGTCATCCGAGTAATAACGGTGAACTTGCACCAGGCAACATTAGCATACAAATATTTAGAGTATATAAACAGGCAAAACAGTGCACAAAGTAGCTGTGTATTAATGCAATGCTCTTATTTTTCATATGTATTTTAGGGCTGATTTAACCCATTTGGTTCAGAATAGGTGATCTGGTAAAATTGCCACAAAGTACACATTGCTCCACATTACTGGTTTCTCCTAAGCTTAACAATCAGTTGGGGCTTAATTTGGTCCAACCTTTTATCATTACCTTAATATAACTTTAATGTTCACTCCCTGCACAACCCGCACTATGCTGACATATCCTAGTGACACTGACCTCAAAGGTCCACTGGATTTAAAGAGGTGCTCACTTGCAAAGCTTTGGATTCTCAAGGTCTGCATGCCACAATATTGATTGGGCTCCAGTGGGACCTGGCTTCCAGGTTATTTCTTACTGAGACTATTTTTGCCATACTGAGCATGATTCGGCCTCCAAGGTTTATTGTCGGCATCATCAAACTCAGTTTGATTTGGATGTAGGAGGGTATGGGGGATAATGGGGGCAGTTTTGGTGGTAGGAGCAGTAGATCCTCCTATTGTCGGAAGTTTTTACATCTACAGGCTGTGTAAACCTTCATTTCTAAGGATCATGTTGAGGATTAAGGACCAATTTCATTCATCATATATATTTACATGTATTAGGGATTTGCTGTGGTTTGTTGGTCAGGATATGACATGCATGTAAAAACAACAATATTCAACAATCAAAAAGATAAAGAATTATATAGAAACAAAGGTAGAGGGTAAAGTATGGATATGGATCAAAATGGAACAAAACATCTCATTTGAACTTATCCAGTCACCTTTAATGCATGCCCTCTAGTAATAACCACTTCAACCCTAGGAAGAAGAAATTGGCTGTCTACCCTATCTTTTTGCCCCTCATAATCTTACAAACTTCTGTCCTATCAAGTCTCCCCTCAGCCTCTGAAGATCCAGAGTAAACAACTCAAGTTTTTCCTATCTTTCCTTATAGTACATGCCCTCTAATCCAAGTAGCATTCTGGTGAAATTCTTCAGTACCCTTTCAATAGTGTCCACATCCTTCCTAAAATGGGGATACCAGAACTGAACGCGGTACTCTAGATGCAGCCTAACCAGAGGTTTTTAATGATACGACTTCCTGATTCTTGAACTCAGTGACTCACCTAATAAAGGCAAGAATGCCATACGCATGTTTTATTACCCTGTCAACTTTTAAGGCCACTTTCAGGGAGTTACAGATCTGGAGCCCCCGATCCCTTTGTACATCAGCAATTGATGATCCTGCCTTTAACTGTGTACTATGCCTTCACATTTGATCTCACAAAGTGCAACACCCCAGACTTGCTCAGATCGAACTCCATCTGCCATTTTTTCACCCATATCTGCAACTGAACGAAGCCAATCAGAACCTGTGCCAAGTTGCTGTAGTGGCCTCAGTAGTGAACCGTGGATCTCCTATGTGCTTCAGAAGTAAATCAATCTGATACCACCATCACATTTGAAAACTGATCCAATTACTAACTTTTCGATAAAGTGAATGTATAAAATTATTATTCGTAATGGTAGCACTGCTTTGGTCCATTTCTGGATATTTTGTTGGGATAGTTAAGGTGTTCTAGTTTTATGCTTAACTGGATACTTGTTCAACTTTGCCATCTATAAACTCGAGGAAGGATTATTTTTGATTCTAATAGTGAAGTTGTTCATTGTACTTTTTCACTGAATTCAAGTCCAGCTTCTTCTCTAAATATCTGTGTTGCAATATGCGATAAGTAGCAACGTAATGATTTCAAACAGTACATTTTATATTTTTATCAAAAACCACAAATAATGATTCAAATTTCAATGTGAAGTTTTTATTTCTGAACATTTATCTAGTGCCTGTTATTTTAACATTTGCACAGGATACACTGATATAAAGACTATAAAGATAACCTTGTTTTAAATCATCCCATAATCTGATCACTATATCCTCACCAATTATAGACAACTAGGAGAGACAAACATTCAGCGGAAGCATTTTGGTACTTTATATCATTAAAGTTCATCTTTTATTTCTTCATCTGTAGTATGTGAATTTTCACGAAGTTTCTGCAAGAACAATTTGTAGAGATCAGGATGTTGAACTGTACTTTCATTCTGTCAGATATTGTAACTAGGACTATTTACCTGAGACTTGAGAGATTCACTTGAGATATTGGTGGGGTCTCTGCTCAAAGTTAGCTGTGATGGTCTTGGTGCACTCAGTAGACAAAGCTATGTGAAAGTTCCCTTCTTCTCTACCCAGATTCCTCCCTATCTTTCCCTATCCATCCACAAGTTGAGGCAGGGGGCACAGAAGTGCTTCCCAACCAATTATCTTGTCTTCCTGTGCCTGTGCTGATGCCACTACCTGGGGTAGTCTGGCAAATGTGCTCTAAATGGAGAACTGTCTTGTGGTAGCCTCCTCCTCCACCATGCAATCACCAAATGCTTAATTGTTTGTAGCACTGGTCTTCGCCAAGATCCTTGCTGTAACGTCTATCCCAGAAAATAATACATTACTGCAATTATTATCTAGTGGATATGTGTCAATAAAGTTTTTAAAACTGTGCCACGACACTTCTCAGAGCTTTAGGAAATCCAAAGTGTTTTGTGGCCAATGAGGTTCTTTTAAACTGCGGTCACTGTTGTTTTTTTTAGGAAATGAAGCAACAAAGCAAGTTTCCACTTGAAATAAACATTCGACTCTTTGGTCAAGGGCTAGATATGGGGAAAATTTCATTGCCCTTCGATATACAGTATAATGGCATGGGATCTCTTGAAAGCAAAGGAGGATATAGAGTTCAGATTCAGATTTATTCATCACATGTGAAATGTGTTGCTTACATTAACAACCAACACAAATAAATAAGGGTCGGGACAAACTTCCAGCATGCCTATGACATTCAGCAGAACATGGAACAGAACAACATGGAATATAACAAGCAACAAAACAATGGCAGCAACACAAGCCCCTTTCCTTCCTCCCACCACCCACACGCACAGACAGTCCTCCAACTCCAGGATGGACCACTATTATATATTCATGAGATATAGTGTGGAATAGGCTCTTCTGGCCCTTTGAATTACACTACCCAGCAACCCCCAGTCCAACCCTAGCCTAATCACAGGACAATCTGCAATGACCAATTAACTAGTCAGTCTTTGGACTGTGGGAGAAAACCAAAAGACCAGGAGGAAACCCTTGTGATCACAGGGAGAATGTGCAAGGACTGGATATAGTCAAGCTTCAGAGGCACAACTTGAGCACTTTATCTTCTGAGCTAAAGCAGGTAAACATTTTATTAGGAAAATTTGTTAAAATATGGGGGTGTACATATTAAAAAGCAGATTTGTCTCCTAAGATATTGCTAAAATATATTGAAATTCCAGTCTTTAGCATTGGTCTGAAATCAAGTTGTCTGAGCTTGCCATGGCTGAACTCTTACCTTTAATTCTTCTTGTTTGTCCAGAAACTGAGATAAGGCTTCCAGAGTATGAGCTCCAGTGTAGTGTACAATCTTTATGAGAAGGAGGGAAACATCAGCATCAAAAAGCAGATAAAGCAAATATTTGGAAAGGAGACAAAGGATCCTGAAGGTACAAACCTTATTCTCTGAATCAGCAGGAAAATACATTACACTCGGAAACTTCTCAACTATGACAGCAAAATTAACATCATTTGCTGTAATGTCTATCTTAGCAATAACAATATTCTCAGAATTGTTGTACTTCTTCCCCAGCTGTTCCCAAATAGAATTAATGTCCTTGCATCTCTGAGACCATGGAGCACCTTAAAGGTTGAGAAAGGAATAAGTCATTATTTAACAATATATCAGATACTGTAAGAAAAATGTTTTAGTAATGTGTATAATTATCACTGGATGCATCTCGGCCTGGTATGGAAACACCAAAGCCCAAGAGCAGGAAGGCCTACAAAAGGTGGTGGATGCAGCCCAGTCCGTCACAGGAAAACCCTCCCCATCACTGAACACATCTACATGCAGGGAAGCAGCATCCATCTTCAGGGACTCCCACCAGCCAGGACATGCTCTCTTCTCACTGCTGCCATCAGGAAGAAGGTACAGCAGCCACCAGGTTCGACAATAGCCATTACCTATCAACCACCAGGCTCCTGAACCAGCGTAGATAACTTCACTCACCTCAACACTGAACTCAACCTATAGGCTCACTGTCAATGACTCTACAACTCATATTCTCAGTATTATTTATTTATATTATTATTATTGTACTTTGTACAGTTTGTCTTATTTTGCAATGTGATTGCTGTCAATCTTTGTGTGTCGTTTTTAATTGATCCTTGTATTTTGTTCTACTATGAATGCCTAAAGAAAATTAATCTTGGGTAGCGTATAGTGACAGATATGGACTTTGCTAACAAATTTACTTTGAACTTTATTAGCTTCTTCTTTTGCCATTAAAGGGGCTGTTTCTCAACACTGCATGGGTTGGTTTCCATAGTTCATTGGTTTCTTCCAGTGGATCAGCTGGTTGAACTCATGCAGGATTACTCTACACTTTATGGCCTTGGCCTATGGCCTCAATCAGGCTAATGACTGAAGCATTGTTATTAATGCTGCAAATAGAAACAAAGAAAAGATCTATTGTGACATCTGTACCTATCCAACCAGTGGAAATGAGCACTATGGGCGGTGATGAACACAACATGTGTTTCCATCCCCTTAAGGCAGGTAATCGGATGCTCCTCGTGCATACGCTGGTTGTTTGAGATTCAGAGGAGTAACTGATGCCCGATATAGTCATAACCATCAGAAGAGAAGAGGAGAAAATGGCAAAAGTAAATGAATGATGAGTTGTTTTCAACATTAAAGACTCAGAATAAATTACAGCAGAATAATACTGGACTCCAGGGGGCTAAAATTTAACTGCAATGTTGGTACAAAATGATGACATTGCCAATCTGATTGTTACAAACTCCTACAGATTACCTTTCCATTAAACATTTCATGTGTTTATATATGGTTATCTAAAACTTTGGTGAAGTTTATTAATATTTATATTCTGCAAAGATAATCTGTGAACATCTAAAATATACTTACAAAACAGCACAAAGACATCCTTTGTTTCATTAAACACAACTTCTTCAAAATTTTTTCCCACTAGTACTTTAACAGGATTCTTATTCCAATCTTCTGGAATTTCTTCACTGGGCTCTTCAGGCTATTGTGTAAAGTGCACATATTATTATCATCAGCTAAAACTCAAATTGAAAAGTTAATGAGATATTTCCATCATTCTTGTCCTTAGTAAGCAATCACCGGAAGCCCTTGGAACGGTGCCAAGCTCTTCTTTGCATTGATAATGAGCACAAGGAGAGATAATTAAAGCTCACAATCACCACTACCCAATCTCCAGAGCAAATGTTTGAGACTAAAATCTTATACTTTGCTGCTGCCCTCCTTGAGAGAGATGGGGAGACAGATGCCCCTGCCCCATGGCTGGGGAAACAGCCAAAAGTTTGAGGGAGTGAAAACCATGGGTAGTTAAATGTAAGGCCTAAAATTTTAGTCAATTCTGGTAGAAGATCAGTGGCTTGAAAAACCAATTACTTATCTCCCCTCAGACCTGCTCAATATTTGGAGCATTTTCTGTTTTAATTTTGCTTTTTGAAGTAGTTATCAAAAACATGTCAATAAAATTCTTTTGGAAATGGATTCAAAATCATAAAAAAAAGTATACTGTACTGTATACTGTTTTTGGATGCCAAATATATATTTTTTGACAAGATAGGCAGCAGATTTACAAATAACTTTGGGAACCTGGTCCTGAAATAAAACATTTCCACGTAAAAAACTGAAAATGAACACCTAAGGTTTATCCAATCATCTCCTACCAGCAATGACTGATCAGTTTTCTATAACTTCTCCTTAACTTCCAACTACTGTACAACAGCTTGTTGTCACTGCTCCTTCACAAACTAGTCAATGCCTCCTTCCATTCTACATTGTATGGTAGAAATCATAACAAGCAATTTAGGGAACTGTCCATTTCTATTGTCACACACCTCTAACAGAAACCAATATTAGAATCAATGTTGGAATACAGTGGTACTCTGTAATTCGAGGTATATGCAGCCTTTCCTCTTGATTAATTCCCTTTTTGGGGATCAGAGTGTTGCTAGCATAGCTGACACTTAGTGGCCATTTCTTTGTGCCCTTGAGAAAAAAGTAGCGAGTCACCAGGTTGAACCAGTGCAATCTTTCTGGTAAAGGTGCTTCCACAGTGTATCCATTAAGGAGTTCCAGGACTTTGATCCAGAGACAAAGATAAAGAATTTAAAGATTAGCTTTATTTGTCGCTTGTACATTGAAGCATACAACGAAATGCGTTAATTGCACAGTTACTAACACAGTCCAAAATGTGCCAGAGTCAGCCTGCAAGTGTCACTCTACTTTCGGCACCAACATAGCATGCCCGCAACTTACTAATCCTAACTTGTCCATCTTTGGAATGTGGAAGGAAACTAGAGCACCTAGAGGAACCCCATGTGGTCATGGGGAGAACATGCAAATTCCTTGTAGCTAGCAGTGGGAAGAGAACACCTATCATACTGCTGGTGCTGAAAGCGTTATGCTAACCATAATACTACCATGCAGCTCCTTAATTAATTAAGGACCAACAATATATTTCAGAATGATCGTGATATGAGACTTGGAGAGGAACCTGCAGGGGGTGAAGTTCCAGTGCATCTTGTGCTGTTGTCCTTGGTAGTACAGATCATGGAATTAGAAGGTATTAATGAAGTAGTCTAGGCAAGTAATTGCAGTGCATGTTGTAGACAGTAAATGTTGTAAATGGTGATGTTGAGAATTAACATCTCGGACAATGGATAGGAAACCAATCAAAGCAGATTTCCCAAGAGCTGCTGGATCTGCAATTCTTCAGCAAGTAGAGAGTATTCCACAATACCGTTGACTTTTTTGCCTTGTCGATGATGGAAAGACCTTGGACTGTTAGGATAAAAGCCACTCGTCACACAATACCCATCACCTGGCATGTTTTGTGGAGATGGTATGACATGGCTTATCCACTTGAGTTTCTTGTCGATGGTAATCTCCAGGGTATTTGCTGAGGCCCTCTGTTGGTTAGGGTTGACCGTGGATATCATAAAACATAGAAATCTACAGCACAATACAGGCTGTTTGGCCCACAATAACGTGCTGACCATGTAACCTACTCTAGAAACTGCCTAGAATTATCGCACCGCAGAGCTCTCTATTTTTCTAAGCTCGATGTACCTATCGAAGAGTCTCGTCAAAGACCCTATTTTATCTGTATCCACCACCGTTGCCAGCAGTGCATTCTATGTAAAGAAAAAAATTACCCCTGATATCCCCTCTGTACTTCCAAGCACCTTACAACTATGCCCCTTTGTGTTAGCCATTTCAGCCCTGGGAAGAAGCCTCTGGTTATCCACATGATCAAAGTCTCTCATCATCTATCAGGTCACCTCTCATCCTCCATCACTCTGAGGAGAAAAAAAACCAAGTTCACTCAACCTTTTCTCAAAAGGCACACTCTCCAATCCAGGTAACATCTTTGTAAATCTCCTCTGCACTCTTGCTATGGTATCCACCTACTCCGTGTAGTGAGGTGACCAGAACTGAACACAGTACTCCAAGTGGGGTCTGACCTCTCACGTCCTAACTGTCTACCTGATACACAAGCCAGGGCAGTAGGTTATGGAGATCAAGCTGTTGCCCATGTAGCAGGCTCCCCCTCTCCATGCAGCTGATGGATCCAAAGGAAGAGCAGAGACTGATACAGCTCAGCATCAGTGGTGTTGTAGGAGGGGCCAGTCAGTGTTAAACTCAGTGTAGGACTGACTTAGCGACTCCGGCTCTGGATTTTCCTCCCTGTGAGTGGGTATAGCAGCAAGGTAGTGCAGATCTGAGATCAGGGTGTTCCTTCTCCTAGATGAGCCCCCAGCTGTGGCTGATGATCCCCCAACCATGGCTGAGGTGCCCCATCTGCACTAAATGACTGGTTTTGAGGCTCCAATGACCCGTCTTTGGCAGCAGAAATGGTTCCGCCAGGCTTAGTAGCTAAGCCACACATGAAGGCCAGGAGTTGGGCTTGGTTGTCAGAGACTTTTTGAGATGCACGCTATTGGGAGCATTTGATAGGTTGTGGGAACTACCGCCCACGGCTATAACAACCTTAATGAACCTATAGGATAGTTATGGTGGGGACTTCAGCAAGGGTAATTGAATTTCAGGGGGAAGTGGTCAGACTCGGTTTTGGTCCTTCACTGGCATTTTCATTTTGTGAAAGCTCCCTGCCGCATATGAGCCATGTTGTATGCTGTCTCTGTCTTGCTGCTCTATTTGCTGAGCAGCTGTAAATGGAATTGAACAGTATACAACCATCAGCAAACATCCTTTTATCTGACTTTATAATGGAAGGTCAAATGAATAAATAAAATTATGATAACTGGACCCTGCTCATTCCTGCAGCACTTTTCCTGGGGCATATCTTAGCTAACCTCTCCAGGAAACATCAATTGATTGATCATGATCTGGGAGGTAGTGGATAACCTGTGATCTACCCACACTGGCACCACAGAAAATATATATTCTCATGATTGTGTGTTCAGGCTCCTTGGATATTTAATATAATTTAGCTGCTGTTCACTTGTCCTTTTGGAAGCTGCAAGGATGATGAATTGATCACTCAGATGTCAAAGCTGCTGTTACCCCTTTCAGAAAAACTGTGAGGATCTACTCTGAATCATCCCAAAGGAGATTTCACAAGCAGGCCAACATTACAGCTTTGTGATATTAAAAACGCGGTTATGAATTGCAGACTGACGGATCCTTGCAAAGTCCCCAGTAGTTGCCAGAAGAAAACCTGTTCAGTGTTGTTGGCAACCAAAAAATTCAATTAACATCAGCTATGACTGTGGACTTTAATTTGACTTTACCCAGATTATTTGCTAACGGAGCTTTAAGATAATGAGAAAAAGCATCCACAAAGGGCAGTGATGTTTCACAATGCTAACACAGAAAAATGTTGTTCTCTCTCTCTCTCTCTTGCTCTCTCCCTTTATCACTCTTTCAGATACACACGTGCAGCATTTACACATACAAACCATATTAAACAATTGCACAAACAAATACACATGCACACACATATAAGTAAATACAGAACATTCACGTTAGATCTTACATTATCAAAATTATACTTATTAAAGATATTAAATGCTTTTAATACAGTAATATTAACACAAAATAATGACATTCTCTCTCTCTCAGATACACACATATTTAAATGTGCATTTGAAAGACTTGGAGATGCACGGAGAAGCTCCATCTTTGCTTTTGTTAATGACCACTTTACATGTTGTCTGATTATTTTCTATTGACGTTACATTACCTTTTCTTTCCCATCAATGTATGCTAGGCAGAATTTTTCCACAGCTTCGGATGTGACCTTGTCAGCTTGCATTCTGTATCTCACTGCCTCTGTTATGTTAATCATTCGAACAGCAGGTATGTCCAAGTCCCGAATATGGAAAAATTCACTGATGCGGCCATTTCTACTTTCATTAGTGTCAACCAAAATAAAGATTATCTGAAGAGTTCAAAAAGGAGTGTTGTTGGAATGAAAATATCTGTAAAAGCAGTAGACTACTTTAAAGAGCAGAAAAATAGAATTTTTATTTGAAATATATATTTGTGTTGATTATTAATAAAAGGGATTGCTATACAAACCAGACGTGGCTCAGTTGACACCACTGTTTTCTCCAAGACTGAGCAGAAGTATCTAATAAAGCTGTATTGAGCTAATGTTGCAATGCATAGAAGCCACGTGTCAGGTCTCTCAGTGGGAGAGCATTTTGGAAAGAGTGATCACAATTCCATCTCCTTTACCATAGCATTGGAGAGGGATAGGAACAGACAAGTTAGGGAACCTTTTAATAGGAGTAGGGGGAATGATGAGACTATCAGGCAGGAACTTGAAAGCATAAATTGGAAACAGATGTTCTCAGGGAAATGTACCGATTAAGAATGAAATTAGGAGAGCCAGAAGGGGCCATGAGTAGGCCTTGGCAGACTGCAGTAAGGAAAACCCCAAGGCATTCTACAAGTACGTGATGAGCAAGAGGATAAAACGTGAGAAAATAGGACCAATCAAGTGTGACAATGGAAAGTGTGTATGGAATCAGAGGAAGTAGTGGAGGTACTTAATGCATACTTTACTTCTGTATTCACTATAGAAAAGGATCTTGGTGACTGTAGGGATGACTTGCAGTGGACTGAAAAGCTTGAAAATGTTAATATTAAGAAAGAGGATGAGCTGGAGCTTTCGAAAGCATCAAGTTGAATAAGTCACCGGGACCAGAAGGGATGTACCCCAGGCTACTGTGGGAAGCGAGGGAGGAGATTGCTGAGCCTCTGGCAATGATCTTTTTATCTTCAATGAGGACAGGAGAGGTTCCGGAGGATTGGAGGGTTGCAGATGTTGTTCCCTTATTCAAGAAAGGGAGTAGGGATAGCCCAGGAAATTATAGGCCAGTGAGTTTTACTGCAATGGTTGGTAACCTGATGGGGAAGATTCGGAGAGGCAGGATATATGAACACTTGGAGAAGCATAATATGATTAGGAATAGTCAGAATGGCTTTATCAAAGGCAGGTCGTGCTTTACAAGCCTGATTGAATTTTTTGAGGATGTGACTAAGCACAGTGATGAAGATAGAGCTGTAGATCTAGTGTATATGGATTTTAGCAAGGCATTTGATAAGGTACTCCCATGCAAGGCTTATTGAGAAAGTAAGGAGTCATGGGACCCAAGAAGACATTGCTTCGTGGATCCAGAACTGGCTTGCCCACAGAAGGCAAAGAGTGGTTGTAGATGGGTCATATTCTGCATGGAGGCTGGTGACCAGTGGTGTGCCTCAGGGATCTGTTCTGGGACCCCAACTCTTCGTGATATTTATAAATGACCTGGATGAGGAAGTGGAGGGATGGGTTAGTAAATTTGCTGATGACAGAAAGGTTGGGGGTGTTGTGGATAATGTGGAGGGCTGTCAGAGGTTACAACGGGTTGTTGATAGGATGCAAAACTGGGCTGAGAAGTGAAAGATGGAGTTCAACCCAGATAAGTGTTAGGTGGTTCATTTTGGTAGGTCAAATATGATGACAGAATATAGTATTAATGTTAAAACTCTTGACTGTGTGGAGGATCAAAGGGAACTTGGGGTCCGAGTCCATATGACACTCAAAGCTGCTACGCAGGTTGACTCTGTGGTTAAGAAGGCATACGGTGCATTGGTCTTCATCAATCGTGGAACTGAGTTTAAGAGCTGAGAGGTAATGCTGCAGCTATATAGGGCCCTGGACAGACCCCACTTGGAGTACTGTGCTCAATTCTGGTTACCTCACTATAGGAAGGACGTGGAAACCATAGAAAGGGTGCAGAGGAGATTTACAAGGATATTGCCTGGTTTGGGGAGCATGCCTTATGAGAATAGGCTGAGTGAACTTGGACTTTTCTCCTTGGAGTGCCGAAGGATGAATTGATAGAGGTGTATAAGATGATGAGAGGAATTGATAGTGTGAATACTCAGAGGCTTTGTCCCAGGGCTGAAATGGTCAGCACAAGAGGGCATATTTTTAAGGTCCTTATGTTGGAACAGTATGGAAGATGGTATATAATGTAAATCTTACTTTCAATTACCAATTATTGAAAAATTTCCTGGATCAAAAAATAGCTTACTTGTGCTTATATTCTGATAGCCCAGTTGAGTTCCTATGTGAGTAAATTAATTGGATGCATGTCACACAGACACACACAGACACAGCAAAATCAGTTAAAACTTCTTTGTGTAGTTGAAATTGGTTAAGTTTTTCTACAATCTGCATGAGACAAATATGGTAACTATTTTAGTCTGCATCAAATATTAGCAATTAGAAATTCTGATGGGACATTATATACTAAAGCCTGTTTGCATTACTATTTATGCAAGTGTATCTTAGTTTAAAGTATGTTAGCTTGATAGTCACATTCTCCATGATTTCAATTAAATCGAGCAAGAGTCAGTGAGGCTTGGAATCAGTGGATTAGCAAAACTAAGAACTTCAAAAGAACCAGATTTAAGATTCCATAGAGGTTTCCCTACCAGGAGAGAAAGCCAGAATTTCAAGACCGTCTGGTAATTTCAAGACCGTTTGTAGTGAGATGCTGAAGATGTTCTATCGGTCATTTGTGGAGAGTGCCCTCTTCTTTGTGGTGGTGTGCTGGGGAGGCAGCATTAAGAAGAGGGACGCCTCATGTCTTAATAAGCTGGTAAGGAAGGCGGGCTCTGTCGTGGGCACAGAATTGGAGAGTATGACATCGGTGGCAGAGCGGAGGGCGCTGAGTAGGCTACGGTCAATCATGGAAAACCCTGAACATCCTCTGCACAGCACCATCCAGAGACAGAGAAGCAGCTTCAGCGGCAGGTTGCTGTCAATGCAATGCTCCTCAGACAGGATGAAGAGATCATTACTCCCCAACGCCATTCGGCTCTACAATTCAACTACCAGGGGCAAGTCATGTTAAGTGCCAGGGTTAGGACTGAGCTTAAGTTACCACTCAATGCACTTTAGTAAACTATTTAAGAACTTTTTAAAAGCTATTTATTAATGCTTTTTGGGAGGGTGATTTTAGATGCATATCATATTTTTACTGAGTTAAATACTGTATTTAACTGTATTGTACTGTACTGTAATTAGTTTTGCTACAATAAGTGTATGGGACACTGGAAAAATGTTGAATTTCCCTTTGGGGATGAATAAAGTATCTATCTATCTATCTATCTATCTATCTATCTATCTATCTATCTATCTATCTATCTATCTATCTAATACACATTCAACTTCAAAATCACTAAAGATACAAAGTGCTATGATAACTTCAGGAAGCAACATAAAGCATATGAACTGGGCAAAGGAGCTGATCACTCAGACCTTCAGGCTTGATCCACTTTTTAATGGAATCATGAGTGACTTCATTGTTACTTCATTTCTATCCCCATATACCTAAGATAATTGTCCATCTCATTACAGATTGAAATCTATTGACTTGCCACCATAATAAGAAGGGTTGACAATGACCTCTTCTCTCACCAAGAACATCTGGATATTTTTCATGTGTCAAACTTCGAATGGCCTACAAATGATCAAACCAACTCTAAATTTTACCACAACACAATTCTAGCAAACTCATTATTGTTTGATCAGCGCAAATATAATCATTCTATGACAAGCATTTGGTTAAACAAAACAGTTTCCATTATGTGTCTGGCAATGGTTAGTGATTAAAAAATGCATAACTTGATAATAGATCCGGGTTGTGCTGATTATTCAGGAAAAGTGTTTTAACTATAATATCATTAAGCATTTTTGATTGAAATTCTGGGCATAACCTCATCATGTTGACTATAAACATCTTTAAGAGAAATTGAGTGAATAACAAATGGTTCTTGATAGCTATCTCATTATAAGATCAGAATCAGATGAATGATAAATGATCTGCATTAAATAACTGTGGATTCAATTACAAATGTCCAAGAAGTGTATGGCAGTGAGAGAGGGAAACCAGACTGACATTACAGTATAATTATCAAGGCCTCTTGCTCAAAACAGTAAAGACTTTTTAATGCTTGAGTCAGTGAAAAGGATAAAATACATTTTAAAGTCTTTGTTGATTTAATTTCTGGGCTGCACTGCAACTTCAGTGTTAGTTGAATGATACCAGCTTCATTTTGGACATTTATAATTGAAGTAAGTGCTATTTTTTAAGCTGTGGTCCACATTTGATTTGAGAATGATTGAAAGAGTAAAAGTATAATAATTATTATAATATCAAGAGTTTTATAACTCTCAGAAAGCTATGTATTACTGTAGGTGTAAATTGCAGATTAAATTAAAATATTGGAATCTGAAAGAAAAAAGATGCAAGTAAAACCAAATGTCATGAAATGCATGTTTAAGTAAAAATGATTAATTAATTATTTGCACTTTTCACTTTAAGTTTGCAATATGGAGTAATTAATTTATTTAAAACAAACAGTAGCAAAACAAACCTGGCCCTTGAACTGAACAGCTGCATCTTTAAAGCCTTTGTGAATCTCATTAAAGTCCTTTGAGGTCTTGTCTGCAAAGAGCAGAAGGTGACTGTCGACATCAACATCAAAGGTTTTCATAGAATTCTGAAAAATATATTTTCGATATTGAAAAAGAAACCTTAATCTCTCAAAATGGAGCATTTTGAATATATTGCAAACAAAAAAATGGCTTTTAGATACTACTTTGGAGAAAAAAGAAGCTAACATTTTTAGTTAGGAATACTACTTTAAGTTTACATATGGACAGAAAATTTTGACTACCATGGTTTTGTAGTCAGAAATGTAATATAGTATAAATATGTTAATAATTTATATCATTTCATTAATTTCTATGTGGTAATATGGAATAAGAGAATACACCATTTGAATTGAATGAAATTAGGAGGTTCCCAAATAAACAAACAATTAAATTATCTTCTGAATATATTGATATGCAGTATGAAAAGTTTAAAATCATTAATTATATTTAATTAACATACAAGTATACCTGCTGATTATATTCTGTGACTAACTGCAGCTCATTGACTTTGATGAATTTATTAAGAATATTTTTCTCCAATCTATTTTCATCAGTGATTTCATAATCAATACGCTTTTCTTCGAACTGCAACCAAAAAGAAAAGTACAAAGTTTAGAAATGATCATCAGCTCTTTAACAGCATAAATTACAACAATAGGTTGTCTGACTTTTCACATATTTCACAAACAGCAATATGGAAGTGTGCATTTCTGTCTCATTCTGTTAACAGAAATTTGTTATATTTCCCTAAAAAAAAAGTTCACATTTTTATCCATTTTCAGCTGTTGGTTATACTTCTGACCGATATGATCAAGTAATCCTATAATTGCTTATAATCCTATAACATTAAACAATCAAAAGATACTTGTTACTGACTCCGTTAGTACATGTTCCAGAGGGAACAAATCTGCTGATGCAAAGGAAATCAACAGCACCTTTCAGGATTTAGCAGCATTTAAATCAAAACCTTATGGTCTCCATAATATTATACAACCACTTAGACGTTGAAACCAAAAACTACATTAATTTCAAACATTACAGATATAACTATTGATATCAGAGTCATACCTTTCTGAACAGAATGACGGTATCCCTGGTGATGCCATACTTAACAAAATGTTTTGCACTGTTTGTGATACCAAATGGAAGATGAGGAATATCTTGTGCAGTCTCATAAAAGGTTTGGGTGTCATTACCTTTTAGATCCTGCATTGAAACAAGTATTTTTATTTACTAACTTCCTATTACATTATAACACAACAGAAAATTTACCGTAAATGTGGAAAGCTTCTCTTCATAACATCTTCAAAATGGCAAAATATAAACTTCTGCCACCAAAAGTTATCAGTGATTTATATACATATGAATTAGCTGTACCTTGCGTGAAGAACTTCCAGATTTTAACTATTTAATGTATGAAAGTGTCTATCTTGATTTTTGTCCTGGATGTTCCAGTTCAAATTTTTTGATGATATTTTCTATTCTTGACTGAATTGAATTGACTTTATTTCTTTCATCCTTCACATACATAAGGAGTAAAAATCTTTGTTACATTCGCATTTAAACGTACGATGTGCAATCACAATAATTTATAATATGTTGTACTGGTTCCACACACACACACGCACACACACATACACACACGCACACACACACACACACACACACACACACACTCCAGAGAAGGTGCAGAAAAGACTTTACTTATTTATTAGGGCACAGGATGAAATAGGCCCTTACAGCCCTTCAAGTCATGCCACCCGCAATCCCCCGATTTAATCCTAGCCTAATCACAGGACAACTTACAGTGACCAATGAATCAACCACCTTTGGACTGTGGAAGGAAACTGGTGCACCCAAAGGAAACCTATGGGGAGAATGTATAAACTCCTTACAAGCAGTGGCGGCAACTGAACCTGAGTCGCTGGTACTGTAAAGAGTTATGGAACCACTCGTCTACCTTGCCACCAGGAAGCAGCTTGGATTAGAGGGCTTGTGCTATGAGGAGAGGTTAGACAAACTTCGATTGTCTTCTCAGGGACAGCTGGGCCTGAGTGAGATCTAATAGAGGTTTATAAAATTATGAGAGGCATTGGCAGGCAGCCGGTATCTTTTCCCAGGGTTGAACGATCTACTGCCAGGAGGCATGCATTTAATGTAAAGTTTAAAGGAGGTGTGCAGGACAAGTCTTTTACATATGGAGTGGTGGATGCTTGGAAGGTCTGCCTGGGGTAGCGGTGATTGTAAATGTAATAAATGCATTCAAAAGGATCTTAGGTAGGCATATGCAGGAAACGGAAAGGTACGGATTAGAGGAGATTGTTATTTGATCACTAATGTAATTAGCTCAGCATAACTTTGTGCTGTTCTATTCTATGTAATCAGACTTTAATTATAAATTTAAAAAATTGTGTTACAAAGATGCTTTTAAAGGCATTGGGCTTTGGATAAGGAATCACCTGGGGGTTGGGGTCAGATGGTGGTGGTGGGTCTTTAAATATGTGACCCCTGTGTCAACTATAGCCTCCAGTTCATCTTTGTATGTAGACGTCTGTAGCTGTTTGGTTGACTAATCCTTTAGTATCTGACAAACGTTTCTGCAGAAGGCTCAGTGGAGACATAGAAAAGGGGATGGATCTCTTCTACTCTTACTGGGAAATGTGGCATAACATGTTGCAAGATTCAAGATACAAACCATCCCTCTGATAGTTCAAATCTCTTTATGGACAATTTGATGATTCCACGTAGGGAAAATGATCAGGCATTAGCATAAAGTGCAACAATGTCTACTTGCCAAAAAACCATTAATTTTAAAAGCAGATAAAATAATTACCTTAAAGAAACCTACTACCACCACATCTTCAGAGTCAATAAAAGCTTCAATCTGAGCCATACTGGTCAGTCGTACAGCACTATCACCAATCCTTCTCTTCAGCCAGGTGATAATGGAAACATCCGTTCTTACTCCTGAAAGAAAGGACTTAGACTATGCAGCATTTACTTTTTATGTAAAACCTAATTTCTGCATTTACTTATTGAAATTCATGGCTTGGTAACTCAAGAAAAAAGTATACATTTCTTTTGCTTATTTATCAGGGGCTTATTTTTCACATATTTTATTTCTACTGGCGCTTCTGCATGCCATTTAGGATGCCAATATATTTGTGTACAATTCTATAAAATAATGATAACAGCTGGAAACTGTGTCTAAAAATGTCACGTGACTTTTCTTGTGCAGTCCCATACCTTTACAATAGACAGTTCATTATCAAATTGGTATCACATAACCTGCACTAAACAGGTTAAATTGAACTTGCCAATGTTCTTAACTAATTTCAAATATATGAATTAAACCAAAATGATTGCTCCCAGGAATCCATATTATTAAAACCTGCTTTAAATATTGCTGTGAATAACGAACACAAATGTAAACATTGTGTACCATTATAGAATCTTTCAATCTAATTGAAACATATTTCAAATTTAAATAAAAACACTGTCCTGACCTAACAGACCATTTCTGAGTCCTTGTGCTGTGAAGTGCAAATTTACTGTCAACCACATGCACTAAATGCATAACTTGTGTTCTACCCAACTTCCAAAAACTCAGTTCTATCGGCTTCAGTAGAGCTGTATGTCAAAAATAGGACAGTGGTATGGAAGAAAGAGAAAAACATTCATTATGAAATGTACTTTATAGTGCAGAAGAAAACAGAGTTAAAATGTTGAGTGAAACAGGTCCACTATGCTAACAGTGTTCCATAGAAGCAATATCCCATTTCATTTCTTTCTTTCTTGGCTCACATACATATTCAGCTGCACCCTTAGATTGCTCAATGCCATTCACCTCAACCACTGCATGAAGTGTCGAATACCACAGCCTTAAGTTTCTCCTGAATTCCTCCTTACATTTATTACCAACTCCATTATATACATGGCTCATGGTTTTCAGTTCCCCACTTAAATCTGCGTTTATTTGTTTCTTTGTACATGTAGTATTTTTTCTAGACTGCACAGTAGATCACTTAATTTGATTCCCCAATATAGCATATTCTCATTCTTTCAGGTGAAGCAATAAAATGTTAAAAAGCTGTTCTTGTGAGTGTAAGCAGTCTGATAACGCCAGCTTGCCTGTTCAACTGAAAGTAATTTAAAATTTAATCAAACATTTCTTTTACTGTTTGTAAGATTTTGCTGTCTGTAAATTGTTCAACACACTATCGAGAGAATAATTTTAAAAGGAAAATCTTCAAACATGATAAGATATTAAACTTAACGATTCACCACTGAGAGGGAACTTGATGACGGTGAGGACAATATGAGTGAGGTTGATGTTCTGGAGCATGTTGATATTAAGGGAGAGGAGGTGTTGGAGTTGTTAAAATTCATTAGGATGGATCAGTCCCTGGGGCCTGATGGAATATTCCCCAGGCTTCTCCACGAGGCAAGGGAAGAGATTGCTGAACCTCTGGCTAGGATCTTTATGTCCTCGTTGTCCACGGGAATGGTACCGGAGGATTGGAGGGAGGCGAATGTTGTCCCCTTGTTCAAAAAAGGTAGCAGGGATTGTCCAGGTAATTATAGACCAGTGAGCCTTATGTCTGTGGTGGGAAAGCTGTTGGAAAAGATTCTTAGTGATAGGATCTATGGGCATTTAGAGAATCATGGTCCGATCAGGGACAGTCAGCATGGCTTTGTGAAGGGCAGAACAAGCCTGATAGAGTTCTTTGAGGAGGTGACCAGGCATATAGATGAGGGTAGTGCAGTGGATGTGATCTACATGGATTTTAGTAAGGTATTTGACAAGGTTCCACATGGTAGGCTTATTCAGAAAGTCAGAAGACATGGGATCCAGGGAAGTTTGGCCAGGTGGATTCAGAATTGGCTTGCCTGCAGAAGGCAGAGGGTCATGGTGGAGGGAGTTCATTCAGATTGGAGGGTTGTGACTAGTGGTGTCCCACAAGAATCTGTTCTGGGACCTCTAATTTTTGTGATTTTTTTTTAACAAACAAGGGTGGTGTTCTCAGGATTGCTGCCAGTACTACGTGATAGTGATGGTAAGAATTGGAGGAGATGGTAGTTGAAGGCGTGGCTGAGGAGTTGGTGCAGGGGGCAGGGTTTTAGATTTTTGTACCATTGGGATCTCTTCTGGGGAAGGTGGGACCTGTACAGATTGGATGGGTTGCACCTGAACTCGAGGGGGAGCAATATCCTTGCAGGTAGGTTTGCTAGCATGATTCGGGAGGGTTTAAACTAATTTGCAAGGGGGATGGGACCCAGAGCGATAGAGCAGTGAAAGAAGTGCATGGAGTAAAGCCAGATCTAAAATATAGAGAGGCTTTGAGGAAAGAGCAGCAGAATAAAGGGTATAAAGGTTGTAAGGTAGAAGGGCTAAAGTGTGTGTACTTCAATGCAAGAAGCATCAGGAACAAAGGTGATGAACTGAGAGCTTGAATACATACATGGAATTATGATGTAGTGGCCATTACGGAGACTTGGCTGGCACCAGGGCAGGAATGGATTCTCAATATTCCTGGATTTCAGAGCTTTAAAAGGGATAAAGAGGGGGGAAAGGGGAGGAGGTGTGGCATTACCGGTCAGGGATACTATTACAGCTGCAGAAAGGGTGGGTAATGTAGCAGGATCCTCTTTTGAGTCAGTATGGGTGGAAGTCAGGGACAGGAAGGGAGCAGTTACTCTACTGAGGGTATTCTATAGATCCCCTGGTAGCAGCAGAGATACCGAGGAGCAGATTGGGAGGCAGATTTTGGAAAGGTGCAAAAATAACAGGGTTGTTATCATGGGTGACTTTAACTTCCCTAATATCGATTGGCACTTGATTAGTTCCAAGGGTTTGGATGGGGCAGAGTTTGTTAAGTGTGTCCAGGATGGATTCCTGTCACAGTATGTTGACAGACCGACTAGGGGGAATGCCATACTAGATTTAGTATTAGGTAATGAACTGGGTCAGGTCACAGATCTGTCAGTGGGAGAGCATCTGGGGGTCAGTGATCACCGCTCCCTGACCTTTAACATTATCATGGAAAAGGATAGAATCAGAGAGGATAGGAAAATTTTCAATTGGGGAAGGGCAAATTATGAGGCTATAAGGCTAGAACTTGTGGGTGTGAATTGGGATGATGTTTTTGCAGGGAAATGTACTATGGACATGTGGTCGATGTTTAAGGATCTCTTGCAGGATGTTAGGGATAGATTTGTCTTGGTGAGGAAGATAAAGAATGGTAGGGTGAAGGAACCATGGGTGACAAGTGAAGTGGAAAATCTAGTCAGGTGGAAGAAGACAGAATACATGAGGTTTAGGAAGCAAGGGTCTATTGAGGAATATAGGGTAGCAGGAAAGGAGCTTAAGAAGGGGCTGAGAAGAGCAAGAAGGGGGCATGAGAAGGTCTTGGCAAGTAGGGTAAAAGAAAACCCCATGGCATTCTTCAATTATGTGAAGAACAAAAGGATGACAGGATATGTGCGTAGAAGGGTGGGTTGGCAAGTTTGCAGACAACACAAAGGTTGGTGGTGTTGTAGATAGTGCAGAGGATTGTCAAAGATTGCAGAGAGACATTGATAGGATGCAGAAGTGGGCTGAGAAGTGGAAGATGGAGTTCAACCCGGAGAAGTGTGAGGTGGTACACTTTAGAAGGACAAACTCCAAGGCAGAGTATAAAGTAAATGGCAGGATAATTGGTAGTGTGGAGGAGCAGAGGGATCTGGGGGTACATGTCCACAGATCCCTGAAAGTTGCATCACAGGTAAATAGGGTAGTTAAGAAAGCTTATGGGGTGTTAGCTTTCATAAGTCAAGGGATAGAGTTTGAAAGACATGATGTAATGATGCAGCTCTATAAAACTCCAGTTAGGCCACACTTGGAGTACTGTGTCCAGTTCTGGTCGCCTCACTATAGGAAGGATGTGGAAGCATTGGAAAGGGTACAGAGGAGATTTACCAGGATGCTGCCTGGTTTAGAGAGTATGGATTATGATCAGAGATTGAGGGAGCTAGGGCTTTACTCTTTGGAGAGAAGGAGGATGAGAGGAGACATGATAGAGGTGTATTAAGATATTAAGAGGAATAGACAGAATAGATAGCCCGCACCTCTTCCCCAGGGCACCACTGCTCAGTACAAGAGGGCATGGCTTTAAGGTAAGGGGAGGGAAGTTTAAAGGGGATATTAGAGGAATGTTTTTCACTCAAAGAGTGGTTGGTGCGTGGAATGCACCGCCTGAGTCAGTGCTGGAGGCAGATACACTAGTGAGGTTTAAGAGACTACTAGACGGGTATATGGAGGTATTTAAGATGGGGGGTTATATGGGAGGCAGGATTTGAGGGTCAGCACAAACTTGTGGGCCAAAGGGCCTGTAATATAACCATATAACCATATAATAATCACAGCATGGAAACAGGCCATCTTGGCCCTCCTAGTCCGTGCTGAACTCTTAATCTCACCTAGTCCCACCTACCTGCACTCAGCCCATAACCCTCCACTCCTTTCCTGTCCGTATACCTATCCAATTTTACCTTAAATGACACAACTGAACTGGCCTCTACTACTTCTACAGGAAGCTCATTCCACACAGCTATCACTCTCTGAGTAAAGAAATACCCCCTCGTATTTCCAGTACCAGAGGGCATGGATTGAGAATAAGAGGTCAGTTATTTAAAACAGAGTTGAGGAAGAGCTTCTTCTCCCAGAGAGTTGTGGAGGTGTGGAATGCACTGCCTCGGAATTCTCTGGATGCTTTCAAGAAGGAGCTGGATAGATAGATATCTGATGGATAGGGGAATCAAGGGATATGGGGACAAGGCAGGGACTGGGTATTGATAGTGAATGATCAGCCATGATCTCAGAATGGTGGTGCAGACTCGAGGGGCCGAATGGTCTACTTCTGCACCTATTGTCTATTGTCTATTTCCCTTAAACTTTTGCCCCCTAACTCTCAAATCATGACCTCTCATTTGAATCTCCCCTACTCTCAATGGAAACAGCCTATTCACGTCAATTCTATCTATCCCTCTCAAAGTTTTAAATACCTCAATCAAATCCCCCCTCAACCTTCTACGCTCCAATGAATAGAGACCTAACTTGTTCAATTCTAATGTGCTGTACTATTCTATGTTCTATGCTCTATTAACCTTACATCCATTCTAGACAGTTACATCACCATTTGGTAAGGAGGTGCCATTGGATAGGATTGGAAAAACTCAGCTAGCTCCATCATTGGCACCAGCCTGCCCATCATTGAGGATATTTTCAAAAGGTGATGCCTGAAAAAAGGCAGCATCCATCACTAAAGACCCCACCACCCAGGACATGCCCCCTTCATGTTGATGCTATCGAGGAGGTACAGAAGCCTGAAAACACACACTCAACATTTTAGGAACAACTTCTTCCACAGATTTCTGAATGGTCCGTGAACACTACCTCACTATTTTGCTCTCTTTTTGAACTATTTATTTATTCTTTATATATTCCTCATTGTAACTTATAGTAATTTCTATGCATTGTACTGTACTGCTGCTGCAAAGCAGAAAATTGCTTGACACTTTTCTCTGATAACAAACCTGATTCTGATACTTATATCTATGCTCAAGGAGTGACCAAGGTGTTTGGTAAGTGTTAAAATCAAAGACAAACCAACAGGGAAGAGTGTAAGAGGGATGAGTGCTGATAACAACAACAGTGACCTGTGCAGTTCAATGGGTTCTTCCTGTCTCCTTTCACGAAAAATTTCAAAGTTGGGTAGTCTTGAATATTGAATTCTTCTATAAGATCCTTTTCTTCTGATGCATCGACCTTGCCAAGTTTAGCTTCAAAATGTTCATTCTTGAGCACTTTGGCAGCATTCTCATATTCAATCAGTAAAACGTGTGAAGCGCCAGACAAAGGGGCATCTGTAACAAGTGAAAAAACAACCATAATGGTACCATATGCTCTGCTGCAAAATCAAATATGCTGTTTTTATTCTCAAAGTTTATTATGCAATCAAATGCACAATGACAGCCAGAGTAAGTCTTCCTGTATGAACTATTCCTTTTATTTAATTTTCATCTAGTTACACTAAAGATTTACTTAGAGAGATTTTACAATTAGGTGATAAATTGATCTATTTAATCAAAATCAAGGACAAAAATGGTAAATACACACCACAAGTTGGGCGGTGTCTGTGGAAAGAGAAAGAGTTATTATTTCATATTCTGTTCATCAGAACTGGGAAAAAGAGCAAACAAGTTATTTCTCAGAACCAGGATAGAGAGAAACGTTCTATATAAGCATTGCCTGTTCTAGTTTAGAATATCTGATTAATATAAGGTTGGTTTGATGTGTTTCCAGTGACGAAGTTACCTTTATTCCCCTTGTAACTTTTGTCCAAAGATTCAGTAACAAGCTTTAAAAACTATATAATCACAGTTTTAATCATCTAATTATTTTAAATGGTTGAGTTTATTAAGTTCATTAAGTCCAGGGCCAGCACGGTAGCATAGCAGTTAGCGTAACGATTTACAGCACCAGCAATTGGGTTCAATCTGCACTGCTGTCTGTAAGGAGTTTGTATGTCCTCCCCATGACTCACATGGGTTTCATGGATTCCTCCCACATTCCAAACAACGTATGGGTTGGGACTAGTAAGTTATGGGTATGCTATGTTGGCGCTGGAAACATGGCAACACCTGGGGGCTGCCCTCAACCCATCCTCGGACTGCACTGGCCATTCATGCAAATGACATCAATATATATGAAATCACCCAAAACACAGTGGTTAAGTGTTCTAACTCAGTCTTCAGATCTGATGTCTTAGTAATCATATGCTCTGATTATTATCTTTGAGACTTTTATACAATCCAAAATTACTCCGATGGATTTGTGGTAGTAAATGTGACAAAGGAAGAAAGAGAAACACAGTAAACTACTGACCTATTAGCCTAACATCGGTGAGAGGGAAAATGCTGGAATCTATAATGAAGGGTGTAATAGTGAACCAGTACATATGGTGTATTTGGATTTTTGGAAGGGTTTCAATAACATCCCATAAAGGACGTTGATCATTAACGTTAGCGCACCAACTATTCTCAAACTACATTATTTAGTTGAGGATCCCAAATGACATATTTCCAAGTTAATACTAATTAAGTTGGAATTATGAGTGCAGATGAAGACGCCTTGAGAATACAAGGGAATATGGACAAACAGGGTTAGAGGGTTAGAATACAGCAGATGGAACAAAGTGTGCCTCATTATTATCTTGCAACTTATTGTTTACCTGCACTGCACTTTCTCTATAACTGTTACGCTTTATTCTGCACTCTATTGCTTTTCTTTACTCTATCTCAGTGTGCTGTGCAATGATTTAACTTGTAGGAATGATATGCAAGAAAAGCTTTTCACCGTATACCAATACATGTGACAGTAACAAACCAATTCCATACATCCCACCTCTCTCAGATGTTCTGGGAGTCTCCCACAAATTGATAGCAGCTCCCTGACACCCGCAAATGATATACAATATCCCAGAAATCGATTTTTGGGAGAGCGGGAGAGGGAGAGGGAGAGAGAGGGAGGTGAGCTTAACAGGCGTCATTCATTCATTAGCATGGCTAACATTATTTAAAGTAGCTGGCTAGCTACTAAGGAGCCTCTCTATTGTAGACATCCCACCTCTCCCAGGAGTCTCCCACAAATTGATGGCTCTACCTCCCTGAAATGAGTTTTTGCAGGGTGGGCTGTCTGCAATTCCAGTTCTAATTTCAAAATATGGAAGAATGTGAAGTTATCCACTTTGGTGGAAGTAACTGAAAATCAGAGTGTTAAATAGAAAGAGGGTGGTGTTGATATTCAAAGGAACCTAGACATGCTTATACATGGGTCATGGCAGGCCAACAAGCAGGCAAAGTCAGTGATCATGAGGGTAAATGGATTGTGGGCTTCCATTATTAAAGGATTGGAATACAGGATTAAAGAAGTCTGACTGCAATCGCTTGGGGCTTTGGTGAGATCTCACCTGGGGCATTGTGTGTAGATTTGGTGCCGTTATGTAAGAAAGCAAGTAGAGGACAAACAACAAAGACTCACCAGGCTGATCACAGGTTTGCCATCTGGGAAGTAGTTGAATAGACTGCATCTGCATTCTCCAGGGCTTAGAAGAATGAAAGATCTCTCCAAAAAATTCCAAAATTCAAGGCGAGACGCAAGGAAGACGCTTTCCCTGGCTGGGAAATCTAGGTATAGGAAGTCCAATTTTGCAATAAGGTTTAAACGGTTTAGGATTGAGATGAAAAAATTTGCAGAGAAGGAATTCTCTGATCTGGGGGCTCTGTGAAATATTGGGGAAACTTTGCCAGGGGTGGTGTTTAGAGGTGGTAAGATGTAAAAGAGCAGACAGAACTACGGTAATCAAACCTGCCTCTGGTCAAGTCTTCAGTCTCCTTCCTGACTATTTTCCCGGATCCTATAACATTCCTGTCAAGTAACTATAAATCGGAGATAGCCTTGTTGCTTCCAGTTCAGTACTTTTGCTTATTGAAGAACATTTGTTATTCTGATTTTTTTATTCTTTATATCCTATTCTTCATTTACCAATTACATATCTGTTTGTCAGTTGCCATTTTGACAAACTTGTGTGTCAAGAACTACTTCTCTTTCAAAAACATAACACAAAGAAAGATATCACAGAACCCTAGAGAAACTTTAACCAATAATAACAGGAAAGGTCCACAGTGGCCAGAGCAGTAGTTCGCACATATTGATATCACGTCAGATTTTGTGGAAAAATACTGAAAATTAATCTACCAATAAAATTGATGAGATTATTACTACAGATTTGCAAGGATAAATTATTTGGTTCTTCTAAAGCATGAACCTGTTTTCTTTTAAAAAAGAGTATGATACTTACCAAATCTTAGCACTAGAGACAACGGTGACATTAGCAGGCACTGTAGCTGCCATGTTGACACACTGGATATGATTGTCAACACACCTCCACAGATGTATGGGAGAGAAAGGAAGGATAACTGTGAACCTTGGATGTAAATCTGAATCCTTAGAAATCAAGGCTATTCATTCTGAGCCAATCTACACCCGTCCTCACTAGTTTTGTATGGAACAAGACATACATCAACAGATCACTTGCAATACCAGAGGAGACAACACACTGGACCATTGTTACACCAGCATCAAGAATGCCTACCGTGCTCTTCCATGCCCTCATTTCGGGATGTCTGATCACCCGGCTGTACTTCTACTCCCTGAGTACAGGCAGAGACTGAAAACTGCAGCACCAGCAGTGAGGACCAAGAAGGTTTGGACAAGGGAAGCACAGGAGCACTTACAGGACTGCTTTGAATCAGTGGACTGGTCTGTACTCAGGGATTCATCTTCAAACCTGGATGAGTATGCTGCAGTTGTTACTGACTTCATTAAAACCTGTGTGGATGAGTGTGTGCCCACAAAGACATACTGTACATTCCCAAACCAAAATCTGTGGATGAACCAGGAGGCACGTCATCTGCTGAAGGCTGTGGCATTCAAGTCTGGCAACCCAGGCCTGTACCAGAAAACCGGATATGATTTGTGGAGGGCTATTTCAAGGGTGAAGAGACAGTTTCAAACGAGGTTGGAGGTGACATTGGATGCACGGCAACTCTGGCAGGGTCTGCAAGACATTACTTCCTACAAAGTAAAACCCAATATCATGAATGGCAGTGATGCTTCACCACCAGATGAACACAATGCCTTCTATGCACACTTTGAAAGGGAGAATATATCTACAGCTGTGAAGATTCCTACTGCGCCTGATGACCCTGTGATCTCCATCTTATAGGCTGATGTTAAATGTCTTTAAAGAGAGTGAACCCTCACAAGGTGGAAGTTACCAATGGAGTACCTGGTAAGGCTTTGAAAACCTGTGCCAAACAACTAGCAGGAGTACTCAAGGACATTTTCAACCTCTCTCACGGCTACAAGCGGAAGTTCCCACTTGCTTCAAAAAGGCAACAATTATACCAGAGTCAAAGAAGAATAATGTGGGCTGCCTTAAAAACTATCAGCTGGTAGCACTCACATCGACAGTGGTAAAATGCTTTGAGAGGTTGGTCATGACTAGACTGAACTCCTGCCTCAGCAAGGACCTGGACCCATTGCAATTTGCCTTTTGTCACAATAGGTCAATGGTAGACGCAATCTCAATGGCTCTCCACGCAGCTTTAGACCACCTGGACAACACAAACACCTATGTCAGGATGCTGTTAATCAACTATAGCTCAGCATTTAGTAGCATCATTCCCACAATCCTGTTTGAGAAGTTACAGAACCTGGACCTCTGTACCTCCCTCTGCAATTGGATCCTCAACTTCCGAACCAGAAATCACAATCTGTGCGGATTGGTGATAACATAAACTCCTCACTGACGATCAACACTGGCACATCTCAGGGGTGTGTGCTTAGCCCACTGCTCTACTCTCCATATACACATGACTGTGTGGCTAGGCATAGCTCAAATACCATCTATAAATTTGCTGACGATACAAACATTGTTGGTAGAATCTCAGGTGGTGACGAGAGGGTGTACAGGAGTGAGATATGCCAACTAGTGGAGTGGTGCCACAGCAACAATCTGGCACTCAACGTCAGTAAAACGAAAGAGCTGATTGTGGTCTTCAGGAAGGGTAAGATGAAGGAACACATACCAATCCTCATAGAGGGATCAGAAGTGGAAAGAGTGAGCAGCTTCAAATTCCTGGGTGTCAAGATCTCTGAGGATCTAACCTGGTCCCAACATATTGATGTAGTTATAAAGAAGGCAAGACAGCAGCTATACCTTATTAAGAGTTTGAAGAGATTTGGCATGTCAACAAATACACTCAAAAACTTCTATAGTTGTACTGTGGAGAACATTCTGACAGGCCGCATCACTGTCTGGTATGGAGGGCACAGGAACAAAAGAAGCTGCAGAAGGTTGTAAATCTGGACAGTTCCATCTTGGGCACTAACCTACAAAGTACCCAGGACACCTTTAGGGAGCGGTGTCTTAGAAAGGCAACATCCATTAGTAAGGACATCCAGCACCCAGGGCATGCCCTTTTCTCACTGTTACCATCAGGTAGGAGGTACAGAAGCCTGAAGGCACACACTCAGTGATTCAGGAACAGTTTCTTCCCCTCTGCCATCCAATTCCTAAATGGGCATTGAATCTTTGGACACTACCTCATATTTTTTAATATACAGTATTTCTGTTTTTACACATTTTGTTTTTATCTATTCAATATATGCAATTGATTTATTTGTTTATTATTATTTTATTTTAGTTATTATTTTTTTCTCTGCTATATTATGTATTGCATTGAACTGCTGCTGCTAAATTAACAAGTTTCACGTCACATGCTGGCGATAATAAACCTGATTCTGATTCAGATTCTCACATAGCACGCGCATAACTTACTCTTTTTGCGTTACATTACAAGAAGATCTAACGAAGGACAACTGGGAGGGAAAAGCCAACAAGAGCATGACGCAGAGGAAAAGAAACTGCAAGTTCTCAGAATAAAGTGCTCATTACTTACCCAGAATTCCCATGGTATGTGGGGATACTGTATGTTTCAGTCAGTGATTCACTGAGTCATACATTATTAAAACAAGCTCTCCAGTTCACCAACTCCACACTGACCATCAAGCACCATTTGTACAGATTCTACACTGATCCCATTTTATTCCCCCGACATCTCCGTAACTGCCCTAGACTTACCAGCCACCTACATCTATTTGGTTTTCACACTGGCCATTTAACTTGCCAACTGACACTTCTTTGGGATATTGGAGGGAAGTGGAGCACCCAAGAGAGACCAACGCGGTCAAAGGGAGAATGTGCAGACTCTGTACAGATATTACCAGAGGCCAGGATTGAATCCAGCTCACTGGTTGTGTAGTAGCTGCCCCAGAATGCTGCAGTCTGTGGTTGACGTTTCGTTGGGAGGAAAATAGGATGCCACTGGCTTTCTGACATAACCAAGAGCTTTATGATGCTTCCCATGAAGCTCTGAATTAGCTTATTTGCAGTTTATACTGAAGCCCAGGTGTTCTGCTGCTCTGACTGCTGTTTTACAGTAAACGGAGACTTTGATGAACTTATGGATATGTTCATAAATCCAACCACATAATTGGAAGCAACAGCTTTGCATCCACAGAGATCCTGGATTTGGATTCATTTTATTTCATCACATGAACATTAGAACATACAGTGAAATGAGTCATTTGTTTAAACAGCCAGCAGAACCCAAGGATGTGCTGAGAGCAGCAGGGAGGGTATCACTGCACATTCGAGCACAAGCTTAGCATGACCAGAACACTCACCAGAACAACACAGAACACACCAAAACATAGCACAACAAATAACAAGGCAACATCAGCAAAAGAGGCTTCCCACTCATCATTCCACATACACAGTGCTCCAATCCCCAGACAAACAGTCTCTGGTCTCCAGCCTCCAGCAGACCCAGAGCTTTGACTTTCCCGCTTAACTCACAAATTCAGGGCTCTGCCTCAATCTCCACACTTCTGATCATCCTTTAGGCATTGATCTCAGGACTCCTTGACAATTTCAGCAGCTGAGATTTTTTTTGATGGCAAAGTAAGCGGGGTCTCAAACAATTTGCTTCCCACTCTCTTTAACAGAGCCACGGAAAGATGTTTCCTGCCCCAGGTCAGTCCACCTCTAGCTGCAGGGATGAAATTTTAGGTGCCTCCATTAGCTCAGAGGACAGGGGCAGCAGCAGGGCAGAAATGGGCAGCATTTTAAGAGAAGAGACCAGACCAGATGAGACCCTCACTTTATGCAGAACCTTAGTAAGCTGGTGTGTAAGCAAAGAATCTTTCATCAAAAGATAATGAGCCAGCCCTACCAGAAACTGCCCAAGGACCCTTAGTCACACTACTACTACTACTAGGCCTCCATAACATAACAGAAATTAATCACTGCCATCATCATCTATGGCAAAAAGTCAGTCCAGGAGGCCATGAGGTATCACTGTAAAGCCACCCTGGTCATGTCACAAGCAAGCATACATCAAGTGACTTGACTGATGCACAGTTCTTTGTAGGTAACTAGGGAAATTCATTTTTACTCAGTGCTAAAGTGATGTGGCAGTGACTGAGGATCTGGTTTTATGGAACAGTTAGCCTTCTAAAGGCTTGGATGCTGTTTTTCCTCAGAGGAGAAAGAAACGTAAGGGTTTTAGGATTGTACGAATAAGAATTTGCTGAGGGCAGATGTGGGTTGTGCTTCCTTTAAGTAGAGTTAATTGCGAAGAATAAGCTGGAAGGTTTCTCAGCTAGAAAGTGGTAAGGCATGTCCAAGGGACACTAGGGCAAAAAGAGAGAAGGAACAATATTTTAAGATTTGGTCTCATTCATGGAAGTGAGAAAATTGAATAGTGTGAGTATCATTCCCCTCCATTTGGTTTCAGTAGTCATTTTGATGTTGCTTGTTTCTATGTTGACCCCCAATGGCTCAGCTCTTCAGCTCCGGTATATTACAAAGAGTTTTGTAGGTGATATTCTGAGAACTTGCAGTATCTTTTCCTCTGTGTCACACTCTGGTTGGGTTTTCCCATCCAGCTGACATTTGTTAGATCTTCTTGTAACATAGCACAAAAAGAAGATTAAGATATCCCTTCTCTTTCCTATCTCTCCTCACAACTTGCCCATCACCCATTCTGGCTCACCACATTCTTGTCTTTATTCCATGGTCTATTGTCTTTTCTTATCATTCAATCCTTCCCACCTTCCAGCTTCACATTGTTCCCACTTCCCTCTCACTCACCGGATTCCCTAGCACCTATCAGAACATGCTTCCATCCCTCTCACACCCGTTTATTCCAGCTTCCATCCTCTTTCTTTCCAGCTCAGATGAAGGGTTTCAGCCCAAACAGTGACTGTTCATTTCCCTCTGCAGATGCTGCCTGACTTGCTGAGTTCCTGCAGCATTTGGGGTGTGTTGGTTCATATATGCCAGCAGACAAGTGAGTGAGTGAACTAAGCTCTAATCTTTCCCTAATGCAGGTACCACCCTGCCTGCTGCTGTCTATGGAAGCCTCTTTCTCCTCAACAGCACTAATTTAGTCTCTCACAAAACTAATATGGTCCATAGCTTGTCCTCATCTTTCTACACATTTTGATCCTTTAGCAAAAGTGGTTTCCTCCCTTTAAGACATCGAAGATCACAATTTTCAACAACTCTCAAATTCTAATGCCCTTGCATATCCTTCTCTCTCTTCACTTTCCTCTGATCCCAACTCTCCCTCCAGTTTTACCCTTGCACATTTTCATTACCTGAGGTTCTCCTTTGTAACACTGAATGATCAATCCTCAGCAGAAACATCAGCTTCATCCCTCGGCATTGCTAGCTAAATAAACTCCTTGTTAAGTTGCTGTTCTCAGTGACTCATTGCCAGTACCATCAGGAGTGCTCATCTTCAGTGATAAGAACAGCATCTTCTGACTCCACACACTACAGCCACCAGGATTTAACACTGAACTCAATGATTCCAGCTAACAAGGTTTTCTAGTTTGAACAGACTGATTCTAAGGAAAATCATTAACCTCTCAGGTTAACACCATGCTTTTTCACTCAACAAGTGTTGTCTGATCTGTTGAGCATTTCAGCTGTCGTACATTGATTGATTTGTTGATTGTGGAAGATCACAATCTGTGCGGATTGAAAATAACATCTCCACCTCATTGACAATCAACACTGAAGGATGAGTGTTTCACCCGCTGCTCTATTCCCTCTTACACCCATGACTGTGCGACTAGTCACAGCTCAAATGCCATCTATAAATTTGCTGATGATACAACTATTGTTAGCAGAATCTCAGATGGAGAGGAGAGGGCGTACAGCAGCAAGATATACCAACTAATTGAGTGGTGTCATAGCAACAGCCTTACACTCAGCATTGGCAAGACCAAAGAGCTGATTGTTTACTTCAGAAAGAGTAAGTAAGACAAGGAACCATTAACCTATCCTCAAAGAAGGATCAGAAGTGGGGGGAGTGAACAATTTCAAGTTCTTCGGTGTCAGTATCTCTGAGAACTTAACCTGGACGCAACATAATGATGCAGCTATAACTCATTAGGACTTTGAGGAGATTTGGTTTGTCACCTTAAACACTCAAAAACATCTCCAGATTTACTGTGAAGATTATTCTGACTGACAGCCTCACCACCTGGTATGGGAGGGCAACTGCACAAGATCAAAGTAAGATGCAGAAAATTGCAAAATTAGTCAGCTCCATCATGGGTTCTAGCCTATGTAGTATCCAAGTCAACTTCAAGGAGCAGTACATATGCCAATGATATTAAAACTGATTCTGATTCTCATTCAGTCTCCACCCTTTCCCAAATATTCCTTCTATTCTCTCTAACCCCCATCTCTGCAGTCTGAAACAAGCTGGACTACTTTAAATGTTTCCTGGTCCTAACAAGAGGTAACTGACCTGAAATGCTAGCTGTTTCTTTCTCTACAGGTCATGCCTGACCTTCTGAATATTTCCAGCCTTTATTTTTCTTTCCATCAGCTGGTGTATTTGTAATCTTATGATTCCAGTATTTTTTTTACCTTCTTTCTCTCTCTGTTTTCATTCACCTCATTTTTATATCTACCTAAGAATGATCAGATGAGCAAGCCCTCAGCACTAACCAACACCAATAGCATTGTCCAACCTTTCTTGCTTTCTGTCTTCTTGCCTTCCTTCCCTTTTTCTTTCCACATTCCTCCTCCTTTGCATTTTCAAACGCATTTGCTTTCTATCTGAAACACTAACTGTTGCCTGACCTGAAGAATGTTTTCAGCATTCTCCGTGTTTATTTCACTTTTAAGAGCTGTTGTCCAGTCTCATGCAGAACAGGAGATCTCTGTGTAATTTTGTGGGTTTTATTCCTCTTGCTGTTCCGTTATACGTATAAACGGCATTGACCTGAGTACTCCTGGTTTACATAACTCTACAAGTAATCTGTAGTTACAGCTGAAATAATACTGTTGTAGCTCATTGAAAATTTTTATGCCATTATAAATACAAATACAATTCTCCATTACACTGACTGCAGCCATGACAATCAACATGTTCTGTGAAGTTATTTCCAGTTTATAGGTTTATCTGTTGAAAAACCTTACATTGTATATCTGCAAATAATGAGTTTCTCATTGTCCAGTATACGTCTCTCAGTCCTTTTCTTCTGAGTGCTTGTGAAATTCAGATTGAGCTCTTCTTTGGATTGGATTTTTGCTCAGTATATGGGGAGCTTCTTTATGCTTACTGACTTCCTTCTTTCACAAAGAAACTCAGTTAAAACCTGCTACTCATAAAAACTGATGTTAATGATCTTTAAAAAATTGTATTCAATACTATTCGAAAATCAAAGTACTGCAGATACTGAAAACACTCAACAGATCAGGAGGTATCTGTGAAAATGGGATTAACATTTCACATTGAAGAACCTGAAAGATTATTTGGCCTGAAACTTTAACTTTCTTTCACTTTCCACAGATGCTGTCCAATCGACTGAACTTTCTGTTGCATAATAACAGCATTATTTTAAATTCTACAGTATCATGTTTGCACTAGATTGCTTAATATTCCACATTCTTTGATACTGATAATTTATCAAATTCTACACTTCTAAGGTATCATAATATTGGCATTATTTCAAATTGTTAAAAATAAGTGCAGTAGCTTACCACTAAATCAAATTTAATTACATTAGTATTGTATCAAAGAGTATGTGTTCTTTCTCTGATAATACAGTGCTGTGCAAAAGTCTTAGGCACACATACGCATATGTAGCTATGGCGCCTATGATTTTTGCTCAGTACTGTATTTGTCAATGTGGAGCAGAGGTCCGCGTTTGTAAATCTGGTGGGATCAATGGATGTTGGGAATGACGAGGCTGGAGCACCGTGGAAAGACAGAGAAGGGGTGGCATGGTTGCAGACGCCATTTGATTTTAAATAAATGGCTTATTGATCATTACAGAATGTCTCTCTAGTGCCTTCTACTCCCTCCCCTCTCCATATAGTCATGAAATTTGTGTTTTTTTTTGGTGTGGCAGCAGTACAGTGCAAAACATAAAATTACTGCAGCACTGTGCAAAGGTCGTAGGCACCCTCACTATATATATATGTGCCTAAGACTTTTCCACAGTACTGTATATCATTAGTTTTAAATTTCTTTGCTCTATTAGATTGTAAAAGTTGATAATTGATTGGATTCCAGTGAATTGTTAGAACTGTGGCCAGCAGTTGCTGATTGCACTTTGCTGCCATCTCCTGTTTTGATTGCAAAATACAGGAATCCTCTCTGATAAATAATCACCTTTGGCATCAGAATAATTTTACAGGTGATGACAGTGAGAAAAGGCATAGAGCCAGGAGGACTTGAGAAAGTTTCAATCAAGGTGAACAAAATTTTGAAGAGTTCTATGGAATAATTTGGGCAAGAGGATTGGAAATCAGAGAATAGGGGATCAATTTGCAAAAAAAAACGAAGTAGGTTGGAAAGGATCTAGTTTAAACAGCCAAGGTTTTTTTTATGTGGAGTATAGTCACTAAACAGATACTAAAACAGATTGAATAATAGGGTGAAATAGATCTCAAACTTGAAGGGAGAAATCTTCTGGGCTGGAACAAAGTGATAATTAGATTGATACTAATACTCTGAGTGAAAGCTGTGGTAAGTGCTCTATTATTAAATTAATCCCATTAACTCTAATGGCATCGAAAAGAATTTCTTTCCAATTTCTAACAATTGACAATGAGATGCAATCTTTGCTGTAGGAAATCAGGTTGGGTTTCTGACAGTAAACAATCTGTTGTTGGCATGTTGGTTTAAGTTAGTTTTGATCTGAGAGCTGCCCTTTAGTGCAAGAGGTTGTTGTTAAAAAGTTCACACATGTATATAATGAAACACGGCGTGTGTGTGCGCATGCGTGTGTGCGCGCACGTGTGTGTGTGTGTGTGTGTGTGTGTGTGTGTGTGTGTGTGTGTGTGTGTGTGTGTGTGTGTGTGTGTGTGTGTGTGTGTGTGTGTGTGTGTGTGTGTGTGTGTGTGTATGCATATGCATGCACTGATTTCCTAACAATCATTTTGAGGGATCTTTTCAGAGGCATATTGGGTCCACATTAAGAAACACATAGTAAAAACTCTAATCTAAGTTTGTAGAAAGTGATATATGAATTGAAAAACACATTTGAGTTTATGGAGAGATAAAGAATACAAATAAAATAATGACTTGTTAAAAAAAGCTCCAATAGCAAACTCCTGGAAGGAATAATAAGTCTACTCATGTTTCAAGGTCAGACAACTTGTTTAGCATTAACTATTATGTGTCACTCCATTCAAAACTTTTGGAAGTATTAGATCTTTCAGCTCTAGGGTTGACGCACATGGAGTGAGTACTGTTTTGGATTCCCTCCATAACCTTTACTTTTTTAACCTATGATCACCCTTATTTAACCTATTTGTACCTGCACCAGAAGATTTTAATTACTTTTTTGGATTTATCTTTGAGTCTGTACTGTGAATTTTGAAGAAATGAGTACAGAAATGGCTTTAAGATCTAAAGGGCGAGACACTGAGAAAGATTCTAATGGCAACGGAAAGAAAAAAAAGACTGAACCTAAGCATACCGAATTGTCTTACAATATGTTACTGGAGCTTTTAAATAAAAAATTTGAAGAACAACGACAAACTTTCAAAGAACATTTAAAGGTCTTCCAGGATTCTCTGGATAAGATTGGTTATGAAGTTAAACAGCATCAAACTTTAATCGCAACTCTGCAAGAAGACACTCGGAAGTGTGACTTGAAAGTCAAGAATTTGGAACAGAAACTATCTTTGGCGATTAAGCAGTTGGAAATACTTAAAGCCAAGAGCATCGATTTTGGATAAATTAGCTCGTTTTTATTCCCACATAAGTCCTATATGTAACAGATGTCATTCTGAGATACCTTCTCTAAATAATATGTTTTGGTCATGTCTGTCCTTGGAAAAATATTGGAAAGACATTTTTGATAGTATTTCCACGGTATTGAATATTGATTTACAACCTCATCCTATCACTGCAGTCTTTGGTTTACCAATGATGGAGTCAATTTATTTATCTCCCTCTGCTTGTCAGATGATTGCATTCCTTACATTAACGGCTAAAAGATCTATTTTGTTGAATTGGAAAGAAATTAATCCCCTATTGCATTTCATTGGTTTTCTCAAACTATGTTATGTTTAAATTTGGAAAAAATTATAAGTGTCATATATGACTCTTCTATTAAATTTGAAAAGACCTGGAGGCCATTCATTTAATATTTTCACATGATGTTATTTGACCCTGTTCCAATCCTATTTTTTTTCTGGTTCTAATTTTATATATGTAGAGAGGATCGGAGTTGATGACACTGATGATTCTTTGTCTTTTCTTAGATACTATAAACAGCCCATGTTTTTTTTCTCTTTTCTTTTTTTCTATTAGTGGTTAATTTCTTAGATTAGTTCTTGTTTTTTTGGGGGGTTATAATTTTTTTCTTTCTTTTTCTTCTTTTTCTGTGTTTTTTATATTGATATACCCAGTTTTTTTGTCTTGTCTATATTATATTTGTATCATGTATGATTTGGGAAGACTATAGTGTACTTATTGCTTATGTATCTTTTTATGCTCATTTTAATTTTGTAATTTTGTCATCCCAATAATTATGTATCAATCTTATCATGTTGATATTAATAAAAAGATTGAAAAAGAAAAGATCTTTCAGCTCACAAACAAGAGAAAATCTGCAGATGCTGGAAATCCAAGCAACACACACAAAATACTGGAGGAACTCAACAAGCTAGGCAGCATCCAGGAAAAGAGTACAGTCGATGTTTTAGGCCAAAACCCTTTGCAGGACAGGAGAAAAAAAAGCAGAGGAGTAGATTTAAAAGGTGGGGGAAGGGGAGAGAGAACCACAAGGTGATAGGTAAAACTTGAAGGGGGAGGGATGGAGTAAATAGGTGAAAGAGACAGAAGACCATGGAGGAAAGAGAAGGGGAGGAGCATGGGGGGGGGGGAGTTGGTGGTGGATAGGCAAGGAGATAAGCTGAAAGACAGAAAGGGGGATGGGAAATGGTGAAGGAGAGGGGGTTGGGGGGACATTACCAGAAGTTCAAGAAGTTTCAGCTGCTTTTTGTGAGGGCAAAGTGAGCTAATGAAATAAATGCAGTCTTTTCATTTCTATTGGCATGAATTGCACTAGCAGTTGAAGCATTTGCTTCTAGATTTATGCATGTAACTAAGTTGGCAAGGACAGTCGTCACTGCTGTTTGATTAACCCTGTAAGAGCAAGTACAGTTGGTCTTGCTGCAGTAATACAGCAAAATATAACCCAACAGCTTTAAGTGTGGAGAAGATAGCTTCAGCACAAACTCTGTCTTTGGAAGTCAGGTTTCTGCCATTAACATTTATAATAGAAAGTGGAAATGATGTAAATTGCAGTAGGCATTCAAATGTCAATTGCAAATGCACACTGATAACAACGTTAAAGATTAGCTATAATTGAACAGTTGTCTGAGCATACTGTACAGAAAGTGAAGAAGACAACAGGAACATCAAAAGAATCAACATTACAACATGGTGAAACATCGGTAATGGAGATGTAGAACAGACCAGCTGAAAGGAACTAAATGGTTCAAGGATCCATTCTGCAGTTTGAGCAAAGTGTTAAAATGTTAAGACTTGTTTTATTTTAAGTGAGAATGTTGCATCTGGTGCTGAACGATAAGTTCAATGTCAAAGTAAATTTATTATCGAAATAGGTATATGTCACCATACACTACCTGAGGTTTATTTTCTTGGCACTTACAGGAAAGATACGATAGAATTTATGAAAAACTATACATAAACAAAGACTGACAAATGCCTAAAATATGACAAATCATGCAAATAATATAACAAGTAAATAAATAATACTGAGAACATGATTTGTAGAGTCCTTGAAAGTGAATCTACAGGTTGTGGAGCCAGTTCTGTGTTGAGGTGAGTGCAGTTATCTGCACTGGTTCAGGAGCCTGATGGTTGAAGCATAATAACTGATTCCTGAATCTGGTGTTGTGGGACTTCTAATGGTAACCATTGTAAACATCGAGGAAAAGTTCCTCAATGGCTACAAAATTACAGGATACTAATCAACGTTTTCTTTCAAATTGTCAGTCAAGTTTATATCAAAAGACACTGTGACATTTACAAATTGCGCTATTATAAATAGAAACAATTTTCAGGTATCCTTGAAACTCTTGAAGGCCCTGGCATTCCCACATGTGGATTTACAGCAGGTGTTCAGCAGGTGTGTTGTGAACCACATCCAGTAGGACACTTAATTCAATATCAAAGTTTAGAAAAAAAGGATTTTAAGTCTGACCATAAGCTGTGTTACCTTGGGTAGCATTAGCCAATGCTTAGTGTAGAAGCTTTTCTCAGAACTAGTCCAAAGACTTACCTGATACAGCATAGCCAAGCTAACAATAATGCACACATACTATTGTTTAGCCTCAAGTTGAAAAAAACTTACGGAAAACAACAAGGAGGAATTTGTTTTCACTCAGGGCTCTGTCAAGATTTTCTTTAGTTAGCACAAGAACATTCCGATCCTCTTTGATCTTGGGTTGCTGAGCTCTTGTGTCATTTCTTTCCTTTTTGTTGAGCTCAGCCCAAACTGCAGATAAAAAGACAGGTAATAAAAGCACAAGAACTGAGGTGTTCATTCTGTGGCTCTGGGTGAGCTAAAGCTGATTCAATCACTCTCCATTTTTCATCGTATTGAAACTTTCAGAACAATTTTAAGATAGCCAGAACAAACAACTAGTGGAGCTAAACTTGGAAAATGGTGAGATAGGCATCTGTAATCAATATGATGAAATATTACTTCTTAACCTTGCCACTGTAGCAAGGTTGCCCCATGGGTAAACAGAATCCTACTTTATTCATTGCTCATTAATACTCACTATATGCGCTAAAGCCAATGGATTGAGGATTTAGTGTAAAGGATGGTTTGATATTAATAATCCATACCACAAAATTTTAAAGAATTATTTGTCAATTGGGAAAACTAGCTGGAGCTATTGCATTTGTGAACACATAAGATATGATAATTTTACTGCACTTTCCCACCTCTGCAGGTAGGAAAAGACCAGTCACCAGATACTGTATATTAAAACTGAACTTCTGTGAGAGTTAAATAAGTGACTGCTGGTGACATTGAAATTATTAATAGCACAGTTCTACCTGCATTAAATATGATAAAATCATATCACATTGGGGAGATTATTTCCACCATTTAATTTCAAATTCATTGCTGGATATTGAAGCAACAGAAGCTTTCATGAATTGCGATTGCTATAAATCAGTAGTATTTATTTTATTTTGAGATACGGTACAGAACAGGCCCTTCCTGCCCAACAAGACATGCTGCCAAGCAACCCACCTATTTAATCCTAGTCTAATCACAGGACAGTTTACGATGACCAATTAACCTAGTAACTGGTATATCTTTGCATTGTGGAGGAAACTGGAGCACTTGGAGGAAACCCAGACAGTGTATGGGGAGAACGTACAAATTCCTTACAGATGGATCTCCAAACTCCAGATTGTCCCAAGCTGTAAGAGTGTCTTACTACACTACGGTGGCACCCAAAGACAATGACAATTACAGAAATCAATGATCGGAATGCTTCAAGTTTGCAAGCAAATAACTATTTACTAAGGAAATAAACATGGATTGGCACGTGTGTGGGCAAGGCATCAGACTAGTAACCTGAAGGTCACTGGTTCGAGCTTCAGCTGAGACAGCGTGTTTGTGTCCTTGAGCAAGGCACTTAACAACACTTTGCTCTGCGACATCACCGGTGCCAAGCTGCATGGGTCCTAGTGCCCTTCCCTTGGACAACATCGGTGGCGTGGAGAGGGGAAGGCCTGCAGCTTGGGCAACTGTGGGTCTGCCATACAACCCTGCCCAGACCAGCGCCCTGGAAACTCCAGGTGCAGATCCATTGTCTCTCGAGACCGACGGACGCCACCACCAAACATGGATTGCAACCTTAGCTTGCAGCCTAGAATTGAACAGAAATGCAGCCAAGTAACATGGAGCAAGATGGGAAATGGCCTGCCTGTCTGTAAATTCTACAGGAAATACATTATAATGAGATATTCAAAATGGATGGCAAGCAAAATGGTGTTACCTGTACCTAGGTATGCAGCATGTGACAATAATAAACCAACTCTAATTTGAAATGTGTTGTCTTTCGTAATGGCCTAAGCACCAAAAGACCCTTCCCTGAAATAGAAATTGAATAGACCTACACTTGTCTGGTGTTATTGATTGATCAGGTTGTTCTGAAATATCCCAAATGGCGCCATTCAAGAAAAGTGGTCATCCCTACAACCTAGCCAGCAATCTTTAAAAGCTGCATCAACAAAACTGTTTCCATGTATGCCTTGAAGGTGGTAAATTAAAGGCTTTTTGTTTTGAAGATGCAAACAGATGAAGAAGAAAGAGTTTAGAATGACCACTCAGTGATGATGACTGGAAACTTCGAAACAGATATTGGAAGGGACCATTTTGGTTTTGCTACCGTTTAATAATATCAACGTAATAAGCTAACAATTGATTTACACTTATAACTTAAGAGATGGCCCAGATTCATAAGATGTTAATATTGTGATATATTGTGATGTCCTACCAGTGGCCCTGGAGAATGAGAAATCGTAAGGTGAAGAGTAAAGAGATGTCATTGCCAAATGAAGGCAATGTCTGGAAACTGTGAATGGGTGCTATTAATTCTGTTGTCTTACCTATCACAGCAATTGTCATCCAAGTACCAATGATAAGTATTCATAAAATGTATTAAATTGTTGCTGCTCCATTCAGAGTCTGGTTGTACAGAAACACCATCAAATTTACTTTTCAGTTGCTCAGATGTAGACACTTAATAACTGTACCTCAAGAAATGGGCAACAAGGCAGTTAATAGCAGGTTGCAGAGCAGTCATCAAAATATCAAAATGGATTTGGGTTTCAATGAGGGAAAGGTATCATTATCTATAACTTTGCAGTTCAAAGTGAACATTTGGCATGAGCCAGTGCCCCTGAAAATAACTTACCTTCTATGGATACCTGCATATGATCTTCCAGTTTAGAATAGCTGAATCCACCCTGGCAAAGTCCCAAGCATGAAAGGGTCTTTAATGATTGAGATAATGCTGTGGGAGGTGCTGGTTAGGAAATGTTAACACCCCAGCAAAGAACAACAGAAACCTGGATAACCAGGTAAGCAACATAATCCACTAACCCTGATTCAAATACAAACCTCTGAATGACTCTGATATTTAGAAATATGCAAAAATTATTAAAAGCAATTCAAACCATTAAATTCGATGAACCCTCAAAAGATACTTTAAGCCTTCAAATAAATTGAAAAATTGGTTAAAAGTACAGATTTATTAAATAGGTTGCACCCAGTCCAAAGAAACGGAACTTAACAAAGATGATAGTCATATTGGTGGTCCATTCCTTGAATCCTCAAAGACTTATCCACTGAGAGGCTGGTGTGATCTACTGACTGCTGCTTCTCTACCTTTGCACTACACCTGCACTCTCTCTTGCTCTTTCTCTATTTAACCCTAAACTTCGCCTTTTCAATCTTAACCTGCTATCAGTTCCCAGTACTACCTATTCCTTTGTTCCCTTCTATGACTCTATTTCGAATTGGCAACCACAAGGATGAGCATCACAGCGCAGTTGTCAAAGGTACCAAGCAGAATCAATCACAAAGTCCGTGATATTTTGTGAGTACGTGCAAATTTTCATGTTTTTAAAATCTGGTTTGATGCTTCAGTTACTTCTGTGAACAATATATATGTGTATGAGTAACAGGTGTAAAGATTTGGAAGTAATTAGCAAATCCACATACATGTATGTTGTTAGTGCACTGGGATTGTTTAATATGAATTCACATTCATGATTGAATTCTATAATCACACATAGTGCCATAGGGCATTCCTAAAAGTTTGTGGTATTTCTCCATAAAATCCATATTATCTAAATTGCTTGACCTCACAATATAGTTGGCAACAAATATTTCATTGTTTTTGTTATTATCAGCAGCTCTGCTCTGTAATTGGTTGATACACATTATTATATTTACCACTCTTTATTTTGAAGCAATCTGAGATCCTCACAGCAGTGTGAAGATAATGCAATAAGTGATGGGTTAGGGTTCAGCACTGCCTTCAGAAACATTATTAACTTTTTCGCCAACATGTGAACGTGGAAGTAACAGCTGAAATCTATCTCAGTATCGGTTGTAGTTACATGCAAAATGTGTTTTTTTTAAATGGAGACATACATAGGATTGTATTTATTGTTGACCTCTGATTGTTCTGCATAAAACATAAGCAGACAATGCAGGAATGTTAGAGGCCTTTACCAGGACATTTGCTGTCTGCTGCTGTTGTTGTTGTTCCTCTCCATGCCTTGTGAAGCATCGGGTGGCAACCTGCCCTTTCTTTAGCATTTGTCTGTTTTCATGAGGCTGAGTTGCTGGCTCGACACTCAACCTAACATGGATGAAGAGTGTGCAAGGAGCTAGTTGGATTCCAACCCGGGACAATTCACCTCGAAGTCCATTGCAGATGCCACTACAGTACCAGCTGGTTGTGTAATGTCTATTTCTGGAACCAACCAGTGGGCAGTGAGAAGAGAGGCTGGTAGTGAATAACGGAAGGAGAAAGAGATGAACAATAAATGTACTTACTCTTGCAGACTTCAAAAAATTAGAAGACTGCTGAAATCTATTTAATATAGTTTGTAGTTACATATAAAATTTGTTCTTAAAATGGAGACATATATAGAACTGTATTTATTGTTGACCCGGGAATTAGAAAAATCACAAAGGTAATGCCTTCTTTAAATAAATGTTTCCTGTAGGGAAATGTGGAATTAAGTAGATATCAAATGAACAATTGTGGTCAATAAGAAATCCAGACGTCACACAACATACTATCATAGTTGGAAATACAGTGATAACACCTTTTATTTGATTGGGATATAAGTCACTGTTTATTAACATGTCTTGTATCGAATAAAAGTGCCATTTTGACTTAAAACAATATAAGTACAATGTTCGTTTTCATAACATGAGGCCAATAATATGGGTAAAACTAAGGAATAAATTTGCCTACTCCTACCCAAGGAGTCAAAGGATTTCCAAGGTATAGTAAATAGAGAAAAATTCAATGAGTAGTAGCTCCAGTAAGGGGTCTACTTGACTAGGCATTCCAATGTGAACGCATCAATTTTTTTAATGGTCCCACATTTAACCCACCCAATTTTCCCTCTACTCATCAAACCCAGCAGGCTCAATAAATTCAAACACACAAGCACTCAGATTAACTGAATGGTACAAAGGGGAATGGTTCTCTCACACAGACTTGACAATATTACCAATGGGAAATGATTGACCTTTGAGAAACCTGTATTACCAAAGCCACGATGCTTAGCTATGTTTTGCACTGTATTAGTGATTTTTTAATGAGGGAAACTATAGTTCATCTCTTTTATCTTTACTGGTAGCAGCCTTATCTTTTGCAAGTTGCTCAGTTGTTTTGTTGGTCTTCCCCAGAAAAATGTCATCGGAATCCTGCAGCCATGAAGAGAATAATCACTCATTAGAAAATTGTTATTATATCTAAGAATAGAAATGGAATCTTAAGTAAATTGATTGAAATCAAAAAGAGAATGCACTGACTGTGTCATCATTATCATCGTCTTCTTCTTGAGGTAATTCACCACCATTGTCTAAAAATGTTATAAATGTGTCCAGATCCCTTGCTCCATTATAGTCCACCACCTATGAAAGAATCCAAATGCAACTTATCTAGAGGATGAATTGCTTCCATTTCGAAAGTACTGTGATCTAAAATAAGTGACTAGGTAGCGTTTCAGGATGAGATGTGATATTGTTATGAAGGTCAAAAATCATCAAACTTGTATGATTGATTAGTTTGCAGAGACAGCAACTAATCAATCCCAAATCCAGTTGATGGATAATCTATAAACTCAAGAGATTCTGTCATTCCTGCTCTACATTCATGACTGCATTGGAGCTGCTTCAGGAATCCGTGCTCATCAATTACATCAACTTTGCCTCCAACTTCCACCCTGCCCTAAATTCACTTGTTCCATTTCTGATACCTCTCTTGATCTCTGCGTCTCCATCTCTGGAGACAAACTGTCGACTGACATCTTTTATAAACCTACTGATTCCCATGACTATCTTGACTATGCTCCTTCCTGCCCCGTCTCCTGTAAAAATACTATTCCCTTTTCTTATTTCCATTGTCTCCACCACATCTGTTCCTAGGATGAAGCTCTCCTTTCCAGGACATCAGAAATGTCCTCCTTCTTCAAAGAACAAGGTTTTCCTTCCTCCACCATTGATGGTGCCCTCATCCGCATGTCCTCCATTTCCCAGGTATCCACACTCACCTATCTTCCCACTGCCTTAACAGGGATAGAGTTCCTCTTGTCCTCACCTACCACCCCATGAGCCTCTGCATCCAACACATCACTCTCCTCAACTTCTGCCATGTTCAACAGCATCCTAACACCAAACGCACCTTTACCTCGCTTCCACTCTCCACTTTCCGTAAGGATCACTCCCTCTGTGAGTCTCCTTCCTGGCACGTACTCCTGCAAGCAGCAAAAATGCAGCACCTGCCCATTCACCTCCATTCTGGGTCCCAAACAGTCCTTCCAGATCACGCAACGCTGTACCTGTGAATCCGCTGAGGTTGTCTATTGTGTCTCCCAAAGCAACCTCCTCAGGGTCTCAGCCTGAAACGTCAACTGTTTATTCATTTCCATAGATGATGCCTGGCCTGCTGAGTTCCTCCAACATTTTCTGTGTGTTGATGGTTAATCTACATGGCCAGGTTGCTCAGATGTTTGAGTTACCGGTGTAGACTCTCCCACCTTCCTAGAAAACAAAGCTCTGCAGGCCTCTTAAAGGTCTCGCTTGGGGAAGCTCATCCTCTCTTATGAATTGGAATTGTTACGAATGTGCCACAACGCTGAGGGGCCGAAAGGTACAAAGTCACCCCCTCCTTTTCGAGAATTGCAAGATCGCTATTAATTCGGGTCTGGGACACAGGAAATGAGAGAGAATCCACAAGGTTTTGGAATGTGTCCTGGCCTCAGCGAAAACAAAACCCCTGATAACGGCTATTGTCTCTTGGAGATGGAATTGTGTATTGAGAACTGTACTATTCATTGAAACCCCTCAGGGGATAACCAGAGTAGGCTGGTTGAGGGATTGCATCATCCCAACCTGATTGATATCTGAGACCCCGTGGGTAAGGATAAAAGAGCGTCTGGGGAACAACCCCTTTAGACGCACCAGGAGAAACACTGGAAAGCCAGTGACAGCGTTTTATAGCGATCGCCGGTGAGGGCCCGAGTGCGTCCTCCCTTGCCAGGGTAACGCGCTCATCACGGAAGAACAGCATAGCTAAAGGAGAGGCCACAAGTGAACGGCCACACCAACGAGACTTCTGACGGATCAAAATCATAAAAAAGGAAAGCCGGCAAGTTTCTAAAAATCTCTCTCTCTCTCCAACCAAAAGGCTGCAGCCTGAATGAACTGAGTGACTTTTATATTTCCATCGGACAATACATTATCCCCTAGACAAGGATAGAGCTTATTTCTTATTGATTATTATTACACCCGCACTTTTAGATTTAGTATTGACGACGTATATTATCTGTATGTTTGCATTGATATTATTTTTGTGTCTTTTTACTAATAAATACTGTTAAAAATAGTGCCATCAGACTTCAACGGACCTCTCTATCTTTGCTGGTAAGTGACCCAGTTACGGGGTTCATAACAAAGTGGGGATCTCGTCTCGGGATTTGATACCAAATTGGAGGGCCAGTGAATCGGGCTTGTAAGTCCAAACTTGGATCTGATTTTGCGGGTAGCCAGACGGGAAACCAGCAAAGATGTACGTGGATGAATTTATAAAAAACCCGACTCGGGAGGCGCTAGAGGTGACCACAAAGTCAGAATTGATAAATATTGCGAAAGGACTAAGCCTCGCAGAGGTGAGGTTGTTGATGAAAAAGCGGGAGTTGCGGAGAGCCATAACTCAGTATCATAATGTGAAGAATGTGTTTTCTGCTGAGGTATTGGAAAATATCCCTGAAAAGGCACCAGCCAGTGGGATGGCTCAGTTAGAGTTGGAGAAATAAAGGTTGGAACATGAAATTAAATTAAAACAGCTGGAAGCAGCCGAAAAGGAAAAAGAAAGGGCCGAGAAAGATAAGGAAAGAGCTGAGAAACAAAGGGAGCATGAAATTCAGTTAAAACAGCTGGAAGCAGCTGAAAAAGAGAAGGCAAGCGCCGAAAAGGAGAAGGGGAGGGAGGCGGAGAAACAGAGGCAACATGACTTGGATATGGACAAGTTAAGGCAAGAGGGAAGAGCTCAAGGGTCAGACCGAGAGGAGCGGTTTAATGTTAGTCGGGCGTTGAGGTTAGTACCTCTGTTCGAGGAGACGGATGTTGATAGTTATTTCTTGCATTTTGAAAAGGTGGCAGTGAATCAGAAGTGGCCCAAAGAGCAGTGGGTGGCGTTGTTACAAAGAGTGTTTAAAGGGAAGGCACAACGGGCATATGCGGCGTTGTCCATGGAGGAGGAGGACTCTAGGAATAATGAGAAAGTAATGCAGGCCATTCTTCGGACCTACAAATTGGTACCTGAGGCCTATAGATAAAAGTTCAGAAATTTAAAGAAAGGGTGGAATCAGATGTATAAGGAGTTTGCCTATGAGAAGGGTGCGCTCTTGGATCGTTGGTGTGCAGGAGAAATAGTGGAAGAAGATTTTTGGTGTCTCAGGGAGTTAATTCTGATTGAGGAATTTAAAGGTTGTGTTTCGGATGATATCCGGATGGATTTGAATGAAAAGCCGAATAAGTCAATCTCCGAATTTGCTAGGTTCACAAATGAATATGCCCTAACCCACAAGAGAATGTTTTCCTCGAATAAAAGTTACCAGAGAGACCGTGGGAACAGTAGAGAAAGCCCGCTGGCTGAGGCAGAGATCCCGCTGGGAGCTAGTGGTAAAATTGAGGAGGAGAGGCAAGACGGCAGGAGAGGTCCTGGCTTGACATGTTTTAATTGTAGAAAAGTGGGTCATATTGCATCTAAGTGCCTTGCTCCGAGGAAGGAGACAGGAAAATGGAAAGCGGCAGTCTCTACAGGATGTGTTGTGGTGATCCGTAAATCGACAAGAGAGCCCCAGGTAGACAGAGTATGAGAAGGGTCTGAGAAATGTATTTCAGAAGGAACCGTGTCTGTGAGAGAGGAAGACACACCAGTTCCAGTGCGGATCTGGAGAGACACGGGAGCTGAACTGTCATTGATTAGCAGTAAGGTACTAGGTTTTGGTCGCAAGACTGGAGAGGTAGCTTTGAGAGGCATAGGAAAAGGGACAGAAACGGTGCCCTTGCATAGGATCATTATAAATTGTGAGCTGGTATCCGGACTAGTTGAAATAGGGGTGTGATCAGAATTTCCGAGAACTGACGTAGACATCCTTCTGGGTAATGATTTAGCTGGTGGTGATGTTTGGTCGGCCATGGAGCTGATGAGCCAGCCTGTGAGTGTTGAGGTCCCGCCCCTAGATTCCAAGATCTATCCCGCATGCGCAACCACTCGTACGTAGTATGTCGAGAAAGGCAGCTGAGAACGAGACCAGTTTAAATCCGGCCAGCATCGATTTGGCCGAGACGTTTTTACCGACCCTGTACCAAGAGGAGTTAGAGCATGGTAAAATGAAGAATAGGAAAGTGAAAGAGAGTAAGGGAGAGGAGGTAGTCCTGCCCTTAGCCAGAAGGAAATTTATAGAGGCACGAAGTAAAGATGAGAAACAGATAAGGCTGTTAAAAGGTCCAGGGTTGGACATAGATGATCTGTCTGGTTTGGCAGAACTGTTTGAAGAAGTTGAAAATTCTAAAGGTGTTCCCGATAATGAAATGAGGGCAGTCCTAGATGAAAAGGATGCCATTACCTTGAAGAAGTCTGCTGGGTTGGCAGATGAGGTTGTTTCAGCCTGCGCGGTTGAGTTTACTCCAGAAGGGAGTTGCCCGGAGAGTAACTGGGAGCATCAGGGGAATTTATAATTTGAAAAGGGTACGGGTATTGAAAGCCTGGAAGAGGCAGATGTCCCGTTTGAGTGTGTTCAAGATGTGGATGCACGTGGTACTGAACCTAGTAATGGAGCTCAGAAAAAGTCCAAGGTATTTGATTCAGTTGAAAAGGAATGCAGTCCTTGTGGGTCAGATGGACTTGGTTCAGTGAAGAAAGGGTTAACCTTGGTAATAGTGGGAAGTGGGAATTCCCAGTTGTTTGTGCTCAAAGGTGTGTTAGAAGTTAGTGAGGAGATAAAAGGTGGTGAGGTGAATATTATTATTGAAGGAAAAGGGAAAAGTGTAGTTCCTAAATTGAGTGAAGAAAATTTAAAATCTGGATTGATGTCAGAAGCAGTAACCAGGCTGCAGAGACAATGGCTTGGTAACACATGCTTGTGAATCAATTACAGGTTGATTTGGAATGTAAAGGTGCCCCACATGCTATTGTTATTCAAGAGTGTGCTGTGAAGAGGCAGAATTTGAAATGCTGTTTGAACAAAGAGAGATCGCTTGCAGATTTTAAATTGAAAACTAATAGCATGAAGGGTCCTGAAGAAAAAACTAACAACTTGCTTAAAATTAAAGAATTGTGTGGAAATTCGGAAAATGGTCTAAGTTTGGAACACATTGTTGATAAAATAACTCCCATAGAAGGAGCATGCGAAAGCCTATTCAACACTAGTATACAAGTTAACCACTTGGGAGCTAACTGGAAACGAGGCGAGAGTTGACAGGATACCATTTTAAATAACAGGATCCGGTTTTAAGGGATTTCGACAAAGCATGTGAATAATAAAGACAACCCCATGGAAGATTGACTGTTAAGTTTGAAAGTAACATAAAGATTAGTATTTGCATGAACTTTTGTAGTATACATGGAAGCTAAGATCACAACTCTTTAGTTTTTGTTTGCGGAAGAAAAGGGAGAAAAATAGGTGGTTATTAAATTGAAGTCTGATGGTACAAGAATTTATTAAGGTACAAGATGTTAAGATATTAAAGGAAGTGACAATGTAATCGCTAACTGTTAGATGCGGAATTGAATGTATAACTGTACTACTCTGTAGTGAAAAAAGAATCTCTTTTGTATTGTGTTAGATTCTAAAATCCTGTAAGACTCTGTATTAATTCATTTTTACCAATGGTAAAAATCTTTGAAGGAAGGGGGTGTTACAAATGTGCCACAACTCTGAGGGGCCGAAGGGTACAAAGTCGCCCCCTCCTTTTCGAGAATCGCAAGATTGCTATTAATTCGGGTCTGGGACCCAGGAAATGAGAGAGAATCCACAAGGTTTGGAATGTGTCCTGACCTCAGCGAAAACAAAACCCCTGATAACGGCTATTGTCTCTTGGAGACGGAATTGTGTATTGAGTACTGTACTATTCATTGAAGCCCTCAGGGGATGACCAGAGTGGGCTGGTTGAGGGAGTGCATCATCCCAACCTGATTGACATCTGAGACCCCGTCAGTAAGGATAAAAGAGGGTCTGGGGAATACCCCTTTAGACGCACCAGGAGAAACACTGGAAAGCCAGTGACAGCGTTTTATAGCGAACGCCGGTGAGGGCCCGAGTGCGTCCTCCCTTGCCAGGGTAATGCGCTCATCACGGAAGAACAGCATAGCTAAAGGAGAGGCCACAAGTGAACGGCCACACCAACGGGACTTCTGACGGATCAAAATCATAAAAAAAGGAAAGCTGGCAAGTTTCTAAAAATCTCTCTCTCTCCAACCAAAAGGCTGCAGCCTGAATGAACTGAGTGACTTTTATATTTCCATCGGACAATACATTATCCCCTAGACAATGATAGAGCTATTTCTTATTGATGATTATTATACCCGCACTTTTAGATTTAGTATTGACGACGTATATTATCTGTATGTTTGCATTGATATTATTTTTGTGTATTTTTACTAATAAATACTGTTAAAAATAGTACCATCAGACTTCAACGGACCTCTCTACCTTTGCTGGTAAGTGACCCAGTTACGGGGTTCATAACAGAATAAGAAAAGGGCCAGACAGATGGGTCTCTTTGCTCTCCAGGATAACATGTTCCATCCCTGATTGGGCAAAGTGCAATGGAAGAAAGTGACTGACACATTGTGCAAGTTTTCAATATGTCATTAAAAGTCAAGGACCTAGTAACTACTGCAGGAGAGAATTGCCTAAACAGTGCATAGAATGGAAAGTCCCAACATACAGTACCTTTCTCTCTGAGCCTGCAGGGAAATATTTGATTGTTGGATATCCTTGGACAGTGATTGATTCAACTTCATTAACTGTGGCATCCATTTTTGCTATTACAATGTTTTCATGATCTTTGTACTTCTCTCCTAATTGATCCCAGACAGGTGCCAATTCTTTACAATGACCGCACCAGGGAGCATCTGTGAGACAAAATTAAAACAGACATCATCAACAGCTTTGATCTCTTTATTCTACTGAATTGTTCATTGTGATATTAATAAAGGAACCCAAACTGTTGTGAAGGAGTTTGATGCTTGTGAAAAAATGCATTATTGAGCAACTAAATCGCCTGTTACTAATCTTACACTTATTCCACAAGATAAACACAACTGCAACTGTTAGTTATTTTAGGAAAAATATTGTAGAACTTGTATAGAAGCCGCATACTTTTTAGAGTTGACATGCAACAGAGGACATCCCAAAAAAATTATAACTGGATTGCTCTAAGTCCTCCATTCATTGCCAAAGTCCCTGTAATTTCTCCATCAGCTTTTTGTTGGCATTGGTTACTATGAAGGCACATTATGTTTCAAAATTCTAAGATTTATGTAATTATTGGACTCTTTCAGTTTTCTGTATTTTCTTTCTTGTTACTGATTGGTGAGTTGACTTCTTAGGTGGGTAATGTGTTTGTTTTTGTGCGAGAGAGTGGTTGGGGATATAGGGGTTGATGTACTTGTTGGTATTTCTGTGTGGGCAATCTGTTAGTTTTTGTGTGTGAGAGAGGGGGTTCAGGGTTTGATGTTATTATCACGTTATTGTGAGGGAGGGGGTTGGGGGTTTGTTTCATGCAGGGAGGGGTGTTGATGAGTTCTTTTTCGTCAACTCCCATGGTTTATTCTGTACTGCATGGATATCTGGAGAAGGCAAACATCAGAGTTGTTTTGTACATGAACAGGAGAAGATCTGCAGATGCTGGAAATCAAAGTAACACACACAAAATGCTGGAGGAACTCAGCAGAACATGCAGCGTCTATGGAAAATAGTAAACAGTTGACATTTTGGGCCGAAACCCTTCATCTGGACTATTGTACTGGAATACTTGGACAATAAAATGAACCTTTGAGCTTTCGTTTAGGAACCCCTGTCTGAGTTGCTTTTCATGGATCACTTCATTTTGCATTGAAGTCTCAAGAATGTGTGCACCCATGGAACACAGAAGTTAAGCTCAGACATAAGAGTAATATAGGTGGATTTGACCATGCAAAGCAGGCCAGATCAAATGCACTTCAGTCCATTAGATGGCAACAATTAAGGGAAAATGAAGATCAAATGAAATAATTAATCTTTTCAATGGATTATGGAAATACTGAAAGACATTCCAAGCTTGAAAGACAAGAATCATGAGACAAAAGCTGACAGAAGTCAACTAAGAAAGTCATAAAGAAGGTAAAGGTAGAATATGAAAATAAACTAGCTAATAGTATTAAAGAGGCTATCAAAAGTTTCTTCAGATGCATAAAGTGTAAAAGACAGGTGAGCATAGATAGCACACCTCTGGAAAATAGTGCTACAGAAATAGTCATGGGGGGACAAGGAAAGGCCAAACAAACTAAATACGTATTTTGCATCAGTCTTCCCTGTGAAAGACACTAGCAGTATGGTGAAAGTTCCAGGTGTCAGGGCTCATGAAGTGTGTTAAGTTACCATTATGAGAGAGAAGGTTTTTGGGAAATTGAAAGGTCAGACTGTAGATAAATCATCTGGATCAGATGGTGTACACCCAGGGTTGTGAAAGAGGTGTCTGAAGAGCCTGTGGAGGCATTAGTAATGATCTTTCAAGAATCACGAGATTCTGGAAGGATTTTGGAAGACTGGAAAATTACAAACGTCACTCACTCTTCACTCCACTCTAGTCAATTATTAAGGATGAGGTCTCAGGGTACTTGGAGTCACATAATAAAATAGGGCAGAGTCAGTGTGTTTTCCTCACGGGAAAATCTTGCTTTTTGGAATTCTTTAAAGAAATGACAACCAGGCTGGAGAAGGAGAATTGGTTGACATTGTGTACTTAGATTTTCAGAAGGCCTTTGACATGGTGCAACACATGAGGCTGCTTAACAAGCTACAAACCCATGGTATTACAGGAAAGATTCAAGCATGGATTCAAGCAGTGGCTAATTGGCAGGAGGAAAAGAATGGAAATAAAGGTTGGCTACCGGTGACTAGCGGTGTTCTGCAGGGCTCAGTGTTGGGATCAATTCTTTTTAAGTTATATGTCAATGATGTCAATGGAGAGTATGACATCGGTGGCAGAGCGGAGGGTGCTGAGTAGGCTACGGTCAATCATGGAAAACCCTGAACATCCTCTGCACAGCACCATCCAGAGACAGAGAAGCAGCTTCAGCGGCAGGTTGCTGTCAATGCAATGCTCCTCAGACAGGATGAAGAGATCATTACTCCCCAACGCCATTCAGCTCTACAATTCAACCACCAGGGGCAAGACATGTTAAAGTGCCGGGGTTAGGACTGAGCTTAAGTTACCACTCAATGCACTTTAGTAAACTATTTAAGAACTTTTTAAAAGCTATTTATTAATGCTTTTTGGGAGGGTGATTTTAGATGCATATCATATTTATACTGAGTTAAATACTGTAGGTAATTAGTTTTGCTACAATAAGTGTATGGGACACTGGAAAAATGTTTGAATTTCCCCTTGGGGATGAATAAAGTATCTATCTATCTATCTAATGATTTGGATGATGGAATTGATGGCTTTTATTACAAAGTTTGCAGACCATATGAAGATAGGTGGAAGGGCAGATAGTTTTGAGGAAGAAGAGAAATTACAGAAGGATTTAAGCAGATTAGGGAAATGGGCAAAGTAGTAATAGAATGGAATATACTGTCAGAAAGTGTATTGTCATGCATTTGCCAGAGGAAATGAAAGGGTTGTCTATTTTATACATGGAGAGAAAATACAAAAAAATTAAGATGCAAAGGGACTTAAGAGTCCTTGTGCAGAATTCCTTAAATGTTAATTTTCAGGTTGAGTCTGTAGTGAGGAAGGCAAGTGCAATGTTAGCATTCATTTCAAGAGGACTAGAATATAAAAGCAAGGACGTAATGCTGAGTCTTTAGAAGGCATGGTGATGCCTTACTTGGTGTATTTTGAGCAGTTTTGGGCCTCATATCTGAGAAAGGATGTGTTGAAACTGGAGAGGGTTCAAAGGAGATTCATGAAAATAATTTCAGGATTGAATGGCTTGTCGTATGATGAGCGCTTGATTGCTCTGGTTTTGTATCCACTAGAATTCAGAAAAATGGGGGCTGATCTCATTGAAACCTATCAACTGGTGAAAGGCCTTGATAGAACGAATGTGGAGAGGATGTTTCCTGTGGTGGGAGAGTCTAGGACCAGAAGACACAACATCAGAATAGAGGGGTGTCCTTTTGAGAATGGAGATGAGGTGGAATTTATTTAGCCAGAGTGGCGAATCTGTGGAATTCTTTGTCACAGGCAGCTGTGGAGGCCAAGTCTTTACATATAACCGGAAGACCACAGTTTGTGCAGATTGACGATCAACACTGGTGCACCTCAGGGATGTCTGCTTAGCCCACTGCTCTACTCTCTATATACCCATGACTGGGTGCCCAGGCATAACTCAAATACCATCTATAAATTTGCTAACTATACAACCATTGTTGGTAGAATCTCAGGTGGTGACAAGAGGGCGTACAGGAGCAAGATATGCCAACTAGTGGAGTGGTGCTGCAACAACAACCTGGCACTCAACGTCAGTAAGACGAAAGAGCTGATTGTGGACTTCAGGAAGGGTAAGACGAAGAAACACATACCAATCCACATAGAGGGATCAGATGTGGAGAGAGTGAGCAGCTTCAAGTTCCTGGGTGTCAAGATCTCTGAGGATCTAACCTGGTCCCCACATATCAATATAGTTATAAAGAAGGCAGGACAGCAGCTATACTTCATTAAGAGTTTGAAAAGATTTGGCATGTCAACAAATACACTCAAAAACTTCCATAGTTGTACAATAGAGAGCATTCTGACAGGCTGCATCACTGTCTAGTATGGAGGGACTACTGCACAGGACCAAAAGAAGCTGCAGAAGGTTGTAAATCTAGTCAGCTCCACCTTGGGCACTAGTCTACAAAGTACCCAGGATATCTTTGGGGAACAGTGTCTCAGAGAAGCAGCATCCATTATTAAGGACCTCTAGCACACAGGGCATGCCCTTTTCTCACTGTTACCATCAGCGAGGCGGTACAGAAGCCTGAAGGCACACACTCAGTGATTCAGGAACAGCTTCTTCCCCTCTGCCATCTGATTCCTAAATGGACATTGAAGCTTTGGATACTACCTCACTTTTTTTTTAATATACAGCATTTCTGATTTTCCACTTTTTTTTAATCTATTCAATATATGTAATTGAGTTACTTGTTTATTTATAATTATTATGTTTTATTTTATTTTTTTGTCTCAGCTAGATTATGTATTGCATTGAACTGCTGCTGCTAAGTTAACAAATTTCACATCACATGCCGGTGATAATAAACCTGATTCTGATATTTAAGGCAGACTTTGATAGATTCTTGATTTGTCAAGGCACGCAGGGATATGGGGAGACGGCATGAGATTGGGGCTGAGAGGAAAATTGGATCAGCCATAAAGAAATGGCAGAGCAAGTTTGATGGGCCAAATAGTCTAATTCTGTTCCTATATCTTATGATCTAAAACAAAATACTAACACCAATCTGCAGGCATGTTATTTAGAAGTTGAACTCTTAGTCCTGTGTTATTACTGAAGTTCAGGTGAGCATCATTCCCGCACCTGTCACTGCATCACTGAGACAATGGAGGGTTCTCATATCGCATAATGGCTGCAATAATTTGTGGACTTATCACTAGCTATGCCAGCTTTATTATCCCAAAGCGCAATCTGTCCTTAGATTTCTTAGAGCACCACTAAACAGGCCCAAGGATGACTTGGATCTTTTTTGTGTTTGCCTGCTTATGATAGCTGAGATCTTACCTTGTCTGATCAATCAGGTTAAAACCACATTCATTATACTTACACAATGGTTCATTTAAACACAAAAAATTCAATTGGGATGTTGCTGAAATATGGAAACTTTGAAACATAGAAAACCTACAGCACCATACAGGCCCTTCAGCCCACGAACATGTACTTACCTTAGAAATTTTACCTAGGGTTAGCAATAGTCCTCTGTTTTTCTGAGCTCCATGTACCTGTCCAAGAATCTCTTAAAAGACACTATCGTATCTGCCTCCACCACTGTCGCTGGCAGCCCATTCAACGCACTCACCACTCTCTATGTAAAAAACTTACCTATGACATCTCCTCTGTACTTACTTCCAAGCACCTTAAAACTATGCCCTCTCGTGCTGACCATTTCAGCCCTGGGGCAAAGCCTCTGACTATTCACACAATCAATGCCTCTCATCATCTTATCCACCTCCATCAGGTCACCTCTCATCCTGTGGTGAACTACATATACCTGTCTGGACATGCCCCCCCTGCTGACTGCCCCTGTGGCTCCTCCCACAGACCCCTGTATAAAGGCGATTGGAGGCACTGCTCCTCCCTCAGTCTCCAGGATGTTGTGTGATGGTCTGTTGCTGCTGATAGTGCTCTCTTCCAGCTAATAAAAGCCTATCTCTTGCCTCACGTCTCCGAGAGTTATTGATGGTGCATCACATCCTCCATTGCTCCAAGGAAAAAAGGCCAAGTTCACTCAACCTATTCTCATAAGGCATGCTCCCCAATCCAGGCAACATCCTTGTAAATCTCGTATGCACCCTTTCAACAGTTTCCTTCCGACAGTGAGGCGACCAGTACTGAGCACAGTACTCCAAATGAGGTCTGAACATGGTTCTATATAGCTGCAACAGTACCTCTCGGCTCTTAAACTCAATCCCATGATTGATGAAGACCAATGCACTGTATGCTTTTTTAACCACACAGTCAACCTGCGTAGCAGCTTTGAATGTCCTATGGACTCAGACCCCAAAATCCCTCTGATCCTCCACACTGCCAAGAGTCTTACATTAATTACATTAAGAGTCTGCCATCATATTTGACCTACTAAAATGAACCACCTCACACTTATCTGGATTGAACTCCATCTGCCACTTCTCAGCCCACGTTTACATCCTACCAATGAGCTGTTGTAACCTCTGACAACCCTCTACACTATCCATAATACCTCCAACCTTTGTGTCATCAGCAAATTTACCAACCCATCCCTTCACTTCAACATCTAGGTCATTTATAAAAATCACAAAGAATAGGGGTCCCAGAATAGATCCCTGAGGCACACCACTGGTGACTGACCTCCATGCAGAATATGACCCAACTACAACCACTCTTTGCCTTCTGTGGGCAAGCCAGTTCTGGATCCACAAAGCAATGTCCCCTTGGATCTCATGCCTCTTTACTTTCCCAATAAGCCTTCATGGGGTACCTTATCAAATGCCTTGCTAAAATCTATATACCCTACATCTACTGCTCTTCCTTCATCAATGTGTTTAGTCACATCCTCAAAAAATTCAATCAGGCTCGTAAGGCACAACCTGCCCTTGACAAAGCCATGCTGACTATTCCTAATCATATTATGCCTCTCCAAATGTTCATAAATCCTGCCTCTCGGAATCTTCTCCATAAACTTACCAATCACTGAGGTAAGACTCACTGGTCTATAATTTCCTGGGCTACCTCTACCCCCTTTCTTGAATAATGGAACAATATCCGCAACCCTCCAGTCCTCCAGAGCCTCTCCTGTCCTCATTGTTGATGCAAGGATCATCACCAAAGGCTCAGCAGTCTCCTCCCTCGCCTCCCACAGTAGCCTGGGGTACATCTCATCCAGTCCTGGTGATTTATCCAACTTGATGCTTTCCAAAAGTTCCAGCGCATCCTCTTTCATAATATGTACATGCTCAAGCTTCTCAGTCCGCTGTAAGTCATCCCTACAATCACCAAGAATAACCTGAGGTGATAATAGGTGTTCACCAGATCTGGTGGTTCAGTCTTCCTAGTGAACCTTTGCCTCTCATACTTCACTGATCTAAGGTAACGTGTGCGCAGAGTTGTCTGCAGATGTAGTTGTCTTGAGGACCAGCAGATGGCCACACTAACCTCTGGTACAGCCAAGTCTATTGGTTGAACTGTTTTTTATTTTCTAAACCCTGACGTGCTGTATTCTCAGCAGATCAGCCATTAAAGGGTAGTTTTGGGCTGATAAGAAATGAGAGATGGTCATGGAGGGTCAGGAGGATCCAGTGGCAATGCAAAACAAGATGAAAATAGTCTAGGAGATAACACCTATTTAACTAAATAAATTTTCCCATGATTTTTTCTTTCCCTAACAACCCTGGGTACCCAGTTAAAAGGAATTATATTATCACCAATAATAATAAATATTTAAGAAATCATGTAAAGGGCATCACCATGAGTATTTCAACTTTTAAATAAGCCTTCCAGCTGCCTCAGACAGGAACTTTCTACTCCCATCTGAAAAGACGGAGGTCTGTTGCAAAATAGATCAAGACAAATTTCCTAACTCTTCCACAATCGTTTATATGCTTTACATTCACAGGGTGAATGAAATCAACCGCATGAACCGGAAGAATACGTGCCCAAGGCAGGGTGTGCCCCAGAGGAATATGGAAGCATTGGTTCTCCCACACTGCACACACTCAGTAACTTGGAGTCGTTCCGGGGATGACTTCAGCTTTCATTCCTGGAGCTAGTAAGATCAATGTGACTTCGAAAATAAAAATAATTTTGAGCCTTCAGATGAACAATTCAGAGGCTTTTTATGCATTTTCAGAGAACAGTTACGAATCAGCTCCATAGTGAAGCTCATCAGGCCAGATTCAGGAATGTCAGTTTCTTTCCTCAGAGGCAGTCTGGGAAACTGATGGGTTTGTGCAACAATCCTGGAGTTTCATGGTCAGGGTGCTTTTGACCAGAAACATTAACTCTATTCCACTTCCCACAAACACAGTTGAACCAGCCAAGTACTTTTTTTTTTTAGCAATTTTCTGTTTTTAGTTTAATTTTATGGTCATTGTTACCGATACCAGTTTTATATCAGGGTTATTTCAAATAATTCAGTACTAATTATGCACAATCCTAGGTGGCATTTCAGCTTGTGTTTCCAAATTCACGTTTGAAAGTTACTCATGTGACCGTAGCTACTTTCAAAGCTTTCACAACCCAGCCAAAGAGTGATAGAGTGATAGCCATTGTGCGCTGGTGAAGGGGGGTTAGAAGTTTAAAGTGGAGGATTATTGAAAACTAAACCTTTTTTCCTAACTACATTTTGATTTATTCTTTTGTGTCTTTTGTTTATCTTAAAATTCAAGGACTAGGGAAAGATATCTTTGAATAAGTTTCTAGCAGCAGCTTGTCCTTTGAACATGGCTGAACAATCCACATCAGTGCTAATGTGTAGTGATTTAATATTTAACATAATATTATCTCATAATACAATACATAAAATGCTTTCATCTAATAATTTTAGCTTTACATTTGTTGAAACTAGGCTGTGTACACGTATCGCTATCACAAGTAATCATGGGAGAACCTAAATTAGAAACATTTATGAACTTCAGTAAAGGCACATGATGGAGTACGGATGAGGAGTGAAACAGAATGAACTCTATACCTTAGTTTGGATAAACTGAACACAAAATTATCTAAAAATTAATAGATCAGTTGTGTTTATCTGAATATACAGAATTCAATGTCTCAAACATATGTTCAAGTGCTGGGTCAATACTTACAGAACTCAATGAACACATTCTTCGTCTCATCAAAAGCAACTTTTTCAAAATTCTTCCCAACCAAAACTTTAACAGGATTCTTGTCCCAGTCTTCTGGTATGTCTTTACTCTTTAAATAAGGCTTTAAACGATTTGAAGAAACTTTAATTGTAGTGGATAGAATGGGAATATATTGTAAACAATTTAAAATTAAGATCAGTGATTGACTGGAAAGTTAAGACACTGCCGATGCATAAATCTGGAGCAGAAAACAAACTGGGATTCCTATGCCTCTACAGAAGCTACTTGATCCAATGAGTTTCTCCATCAGTTTAGTTTTTTGTATGCTGTCGACCACCTGACTAATTCTGAGAGTGGAAATGGAGATGTTATTAGGGATGACAGCTCTATTTTAGAAACAAGGCCTCCCTAACCTCAGTGGCAGATGAAGCACATTCTTGTACATATTCAGAAACTTATTCAGGGAAGCATATGAGAGTGTAGGCCTTATAATCAACATGGTTTCCTGGACAGCAGTTGCCCCTACTCTCTTACATGTTTCTAAAACTTGGAATTTCAATGGAAGGCATCTTGGAGAGAGTTTGGAGAGACAGCACCAATGTTATCTCTGCGATTCTTCCAGTTCCACTGGCAGGGTAAGTGAACCAGTATCAGTGACTTCCACTAGGACAACACCACCATTGCTAAGATCCTACCTGTGCTGTAAGCGCCATTGGACAGACTGTATCAGTCACATCCCAAACAAACACTCTATTCTGAGCTGTCACCAGGAATTGATTACAGTGAGAAGAAAAGATTCAAAAATGTCTCCCAAAGCCTGCTTGAAAAAAAATGCATGACCCAACTGACTCCTATGAATCCCTGGCTCAGGACTGTTCCAAATGGGGAAGGAACTTCCAGGATAGCACTGAGAACCTTGAGTCCATGAACTGAAAGCGCATGAAAACTCAGTGTAAATGACAGAAGTAGTACACACCCCTCAATCTACCCAGACTCTAATTCCATCGGGCATCTCTGATAGAGCCTGCAAGTCCTACACTGAGCTCATTAGTGACATCAAATCCCACCGAATCAGTGGAGAAGCAAGTTGTCCACAATCCTGAGGGACTGCCTAGAAATAAGATCAGGAACACCAAATTACATGTGGATGTTTCTTTGTTGAAATTGGTTTGCTAGGGCCAATATATTCGTATTAATTTAAATTTTAAAACAATCAAGTTTCATTCACTTTTGCATCCTTAGCAAGGCTCACAAAGGGTGGTGAATCTCTGGAACTTTCTAACTAAAAGTTTGTGAAGGCCAGATCATTAGGGGTATTAAAAGGGGAGGTAGATATAACCATGATTGTATTGATTGGAGGGGTAGGTTTGAGGGGCCAAATGACCTTATATTTTCTTCTTTTTTTATGTTGTGCATAATACACTCTAGAAAATCTATTATATTAATGCTTGAATATATTGGGGTCTAAATATCATTACCTGTGGCTATGACTATTTAAACTGCTTTTCTTTCTCTTCATGCTTACTTTAAAAGGAGCTCTTAGAACATTATGTAACTGAGCATTGAAAGGTGCTCAGTTTTTGCATCAATCAGTGACATAGTAAAATCTGACCTTTTGTGTGCTTTTGATTAATTTCATCCTTCAGATCTTACTCACAGCACAAGACATGAAAAGTACTCAGGATAAGACTTTCAAATCAAGACTGTATAAAAGTAGGGATAATGTAAAGAGTTAACATTTTATAATAATTTGTAAACTCCTCTCTTAAAAATCTAACAAGGGCAAACTTATATTAGAAATACATGGATGGAAATTACAATGGACATTTACAAAATGGAGAAGATAACAGCATCTGTTAACCATAAGCTGGAACAATTTGATTCATACTGGGAAAAATGGTTTAGCTACATAATGCCTCATAGGAGTGATTTTATTCTCACAAATCAATGAATCTGTTGTAAAAACAACATCACTCCCTACCTGTACATATTTCTTTTCTTTTGCTTGTTTTTTTTCTTTCCACTCTTTTCTATAAGTGTATACTTCAGATAAATACTTTGTGGAGATTTGTGATATATATGATTATATGATAAATATGTACAATGTCTGAAATACATCTTATGGAAATGTTTGTTTGATGATGAACTTCAATAAAAAAAATAAATTACCAAAAAAATCAAAAAAAAAAAGAAATTAGGGTGTACCTCAAGATTTCCATTAAGGCCCTTCTGGCAGAAACTTCTCACATTATCTGTGCTAATTTCATCAAATGGAAACCTGTACTTCTTAACAGCAGTGATGTTGATTAAACGAATTGTTGGTGCATCTTCTTTCTTTACAGAGAAGTAGTCCAGCACATGATCATTGTCACCGCTAATCTCAATATAAACAAAAAGAATCTGAAAAATATCAAAATAACTGGGTTTCAGGCTAGTCTGTAATGGGTGGTTTGTATCATATATTACCTTCTAAAATCTGATACTTAGCAAAGATCATCCGTCTTATTGTCAATATAGTTACATCTATGATTTCTTTCAATGTTGTTGTTTGTTTACCAAAGGAAAACAGGACTGTTGATTGTCCAAACTAGAGATTAACTGAACTGAAAACTAAAATCATACAATCAAGACTCTTAAAATTGACCGTAAGTTTAATGAGATAATCAAGTTCTCACCCTTACCTCCTTTAAATTACCCAGGATACTGCATGTATTAAATGCCGTATGTGTGAGACAAAGACTATGAGTGTTTGTGTGTGTGTATGTACATATGTGCACACACATGTTCTTCACAACAAATGTTTCAAATTGATGCATTCCCAGTATGATGATTTACCACAGAACTGCTTGACATTATTGGAGTAACAGTTAGTGTTTGTAACACTCTAATGTATGAACATTTCTAAAAGTAATAAAAGAAGTTGTGTCAAAAGCTGAAAAGCCTGCTGCTCAAAATGGTATCATACAGGTAAAACACATATTCTAAGGATCAAGTCAATAGATCTTCTAATCCCGATACAAAGTTGTCCTTTCGAACATGAGTAATTTTCCACCTTTAAACTTGCTTTTAAGAAGATATTCAAAGTATAAGTGCTTCATAATGAAAAAGAGAAACCAAACTATTCCAATAGCTCTTTAAACACCTGTAATTGATTCACTGGGAAACAGTGGTAGGGTTTAATAGACTTGAGCTACGTATTCTGTACCTTGCCTCTGAAGGAAGTTGCAGCAGCCCTAAAATTCTCCAAAAGTTGATTGTGCTCTTTAATTGTCTTGTTGATGAACAATAGGATGTGGTTGTCAATTTTAGCATCAAATATTTTTGGATTATTCTGCAAATTAAAATATCAATGGTGAAAACTAGTTGGACAGAACACTGCAATGCATAATTGTCTAAGTTATTTGTATTAAAACATTATTTGGTAGCAATACAAAAACCAGTATAAAACAGATTCTTTATCCACTAGGTGATGCATATTATTGAATCATCTTTTCTTCTTCCCAGTACTACCAGATCAAAGGAAAGGCAATAATATCTTGAATATAACTAAACTGTTTCAAGATCACTGAGATATTTTTGAAGTCCTTCTGCATTGTCAACATTGAAGGAAACTCTTGCCTAACCAGACCCTTCTTATCTTATATGTCCGAAGAAGAATCAGAGAATGATTCTTCTTCCACTCTAGAAATTTGGCTTTCCATGTAATTTATTTAGCTTCATATCTACATAAAGTATTAATTCTTTCAAAATGTAAAATATTGTACATTTTACCAAAATATATGTAAATTAAATTTATTTTCATCTTTTCACAACTGAATTTTAATCAGTGACAACTTATTTAAGTATTTGTATTAATATTGCTGGATAACAAAGATTTCCTGAATACTTCTGAGTGTATCTTATGTATTTTGGGCTGCTGATCATGAAAATCACCATGAAATTTCCCAATCAAGCACAATTTTTTGGAAATCCCCTATATTTGTTATTTTAATTCATAAGTCAGGCCAGAATAATTGATGCCAGGGTTAAGGAAGGCATTTTTGTTGGTCTACAAATCAAGCAGTTCATCAGAGAGGCAATTCAAAGAACTTCGAGCAGGGCCGCAGAAAATCACGTGGAAGGCATTGAAGGATGCTGTTGAAATTTTCTTGGCAACTACAGAGCACCAAGCTATGTGCAGCTGGTTGACAACATGTTTCAGGCATACAAAGCCATGAAGTGCAACATGTCACTAAAGATTTATTTTCTGCATTCCTCTGCAAATCTTGGCACTGCCAGCGGCAAGCATGGCAAAAGGTTTCACCAGAGCATCATGGTCACGGGGAATCCATCAATGCTGGCTGATTATTGTTGGACACTTAAACAAGAAGCTTCAGACACAGAGTACAACTGAAAATCATCAACGGAACATTTTTAGCTTAGTTGAACGACTGCAAAGTGTCAGCATCTTTATGCAATTAAATGCATTCTATTTAATAAAAGTTAATTTTCTGTCTCTCCAAATTTCTACACGATAAAAGTAGTCTGAAATTATATTTGTGTTCACTTTCAAGTAGTCTAACATAAACAAAAAAATATTGAGAAAGCAACACTTCCAAAAAAATGTTGTCCAGTGTATATAATATTTTGGGGAAATAATTTTCTCTAAACTCTTTTCCCAATACAGACAACTTTGACTTTAAAACGCAGCTGGCTTTATTTAGGGATTATTCATTGGTTTTTCAATGAGCAAGAAAATGGTAGGTTTAATTTTGACAGGTTATTATTTAGAAGTATTTTTCACAATTTTAGAGAAACAAAAAAAAATACTCCTACAACTACTTATCAAAAATAGCAGCCAAACTCCTTGCTTTACATTGCTAACTCAGTTTACATATTGGATGCTTTGTATTTATAAATAAAATCACCTGGGATAATTGGCTCTCTGCGAGTTTACCTGTGGCAAACTTTCCATAGTATAGACAGCACTTATGTACTTCCCTTCTAAGTTTACAACATTACCACAGGAGCTGCCCTGAAGAAATCTGTCAAACTGGCACTTCCCTGCCTTCTCCATTCCCCATGACATTGATTTCCAGAAAACTTGAATAAATAATTCTGAGCTTATATTTTATGAGGTTGTATTACCAGTTTTAGTAGAGTTTAAAATAAAAATAGCAATTTTGGTTGAATGTTTCCTGGATTTCTTGCGATCAAGCTGGTCCTCAATAATTAGACTGAAAATTAATCTGGAAAATATTTAACAAACAATGTGGGTTTTCAATTGGACACCAGGTTCAGATTGTAATGTTCCTTATTTTCTTTAATACTATGTGCAGGCTAAAGTCCTCTATTGGTAACATAAATCAGTAGATGCCCTCTAATGGCACAGAAGGAGACTATTCGGCCTATTTAATCATACTGGCTTTCAAAGCTATCACAGCTTTCACACATATCTCTATCTTACTTTCTGTCACATGTCTATCAACCTTATTCTAATACTTTGGACACCTAGCTGCATAAGGAGTAAGTTCAAGTAGCCAATTAATATATTGAACAGCAGATTGTTAAGATTAGGGAGGCAATCAAGAACATTCAGGGCACAACCATACATTTACAGGGATAACCTGGGCTTATGGTGTTAGGAACCAAGACTACTTGCCACAGCACAACACTACCTCCCTGTGGTCTATTGCCTGGAACTGGCCAAGATATTGAATGTAAAGACATAACTATGTTATAACTTACTGGGAAAGTTGCTCGTTTTCCAAGGACTTGCCCTGAGATCTTATTTGACAATGCTTTACCATCATCTCGGGTTGGATTTGTGATGAGCACGTTCACTAAATCCTGTAGATTCTGTATATTTGTCCTTTCACTGTTGAGTGTCCTCATTCAACTCATGATTTATACTCCTCCACAATATAGACCTCTTATGATAAGAATTTGGCCTACCAGGTTCCTCAACAATTCATTTACCAGCCTACCTGAACTGATATCAAAAGATACAATAACATGTACATTGAAACATCGAAACATCCAGTGAGGATGCACTGGAGGCAGCCAGCAAGTGTTCTTATGCTTCCAACGCCAATTTAAAATGCCCACAACTTAATAACCCTTACTCATGCACCCTTGGAATGCAGAGGAAACTGGAGCTTCTGGAGAAACTCATGCAGTCATGTGGATAACATACAAATTCCTTAGAGATAGCAGCAGGAAATCAACCATATTTAAACTAGTGGGCTACGATGACTATATTTCTCTCACTTCAGCTATTGTTTCTCCTGTCAAGAATGTATGAATTACAGAACCTTGGGGAAAAGGCAGGTGGGTCTACGGCCAGATCAGCCATGATCTTATTGAATGGCAGAGCAGTTCGACAGGCCAGATGGCCTACTCTTGCTCTTATTTCTTATGTTTGAATGTTCTTGAGATTTGCTTGCTCACAGGTAGCCATAAAGAAAGAAACCCAAAAGAACCCAATTAAAACAAAAAAAAAGATGAACTCTTGATGCACGAGAGAAAGGTAAAACAAATACAAGTCATGCAAACAATTGAAGTGACATCAGCATTCCAAACCAAAAATTTGTAGTCTTTCTACAAAAATGTAGTAGTTTAACCTGCTCTATATCTTTGTTATCATTTTTTATTATAGACATTCAATATTCACAAAGTTTTGGTTTACTTATATAAAAAAATACATTATTCTATTTAGGAAACAAAAACATTGGCAACATACCTCTTCAGTAAATTCGGTAACAAGATGCATTTCATTAACGAGGATAAACTTAGTGAGTTCATCCTTAACCAAACCTGTTTGATTATCAATTTCAAAATCATTTCTCCGATCATCATACTAAAGGGAAAAAAATGTCGTTAATTATACATTCAACAAAGAAATTCACTACTGCTCAAATACAAATATCTTTGTTCATTGCAATTAAGATAAGGAGGCTGTTTCTACAATTAGAAACATCAGCAAAATTTTGCTAACGAACGCCTAGGGCTCACTTAATGTAATTGGCACAAATTAAACTATTTTTTAATTACATAAATCCAGATAATTGTCTCACAGCTTGAAAGTAAGCACACAATTAAGATTAAAAGTCAGAGCAATGGTCTAGATGGAAATCCTCAATGACACCATTTTAACTGAGAATAGGTATGCAACAAATCACAGAGAGTGGTTAAAAACATATGCTGTTGAATAAGCATCCATGAGGGCTGTTTAATAGTTGACAATTCCAATTAAATACAACCAAGCTATAGCTCTCTACAGACATGAGTATAAACTTCCCACATATTGGCCACTAATGGATCTCTTGTGGTTTTGCTTACATGAAGTTAGGACAAAGCAAATTTCTTTCAGAATACATTAATGATTCTAAGCTTGCATTTTTAAAACAGTTTTAACAATGTAAAAATGTCCCAGGATAGTTCAAGGAAGTAATTATCAAATAAGATCTAGTATCCATTGGTTGGTACAATAATCTAGAAATGGGGGGGGGGGGCACAGAGACGTGGGAGGGTTGTAGAACTGGGGGAAGTTACTTTCAGAGGGAGGTGAGAGACTATGGGAATAGGATGAGAATTTTTGAGGTAGTTTAGCTATGGTGATAGGAATTATATCTAGAAATTATATGGTTTTCTTGATTGACATAAATGTCAAGCAAAATAGAATCAATGCATTACTTAATTGTTCCTAGAACTGAACATGTATTGGAGAACATGATCTGCCTTTTAACTATCTTAATTCATTTATTTACATCTTGCCTCTTCCGCTTCCTTAAATTCACTTCTGTTCTGCTCTTTCTGACTCTTGTTACTCTCTGTCCTAATGTGTTTAATTTCCTTCTTCACTCAATGTCAGCAAATCCAAGGAGATACATTTGACTTCAGGAAGAGAAAAACGGAAGTCCATCAGTCAGTCCTCATTGGGGATCAGAGGTGGAAAGGGTCAGTAACATTAAATTACTCAGTGTTAACATTTCAGAGGATCTGTCCTAGGTCCAGCATAAGTGCAATTACAAAGTAAGCACAGCAGTGCCTCTTCGTCCTTAGAAGTTTACAAAGATTTGGCATGACCTCTAAAACTTTGACAAACTTCCATAGATGTGTGGTGGGGTGTATACAGACTGGCTCCATCACGACCTGGTTTGGAAACACCAAAGCCCTTGAACGGAAAATCAACAAAAAGTAGCTGGCCCAGCCCAGTCCATCATGGGTAAAGCACTCCCCACCACTGAGCACATCTACATGGAGCACTATCACAGGAAAGCGGTATCCATCATCAAGGACACCCACCACCCAGGCCATGCTCTCATCTCACTGGTGCCATCAGGAAGAAGGTACACACCACCAGGTTCGGGAATAGTTATTACCCTCAACCATCGGGCTCCTGAACCAGAGGGGATAACTTCACTCAGTTTCACTCGTCCCATCACCGAACTGTTCCTACAACCTATGGACTCACTTTCAAGGACTCTTCATCTCATGTTCTCAATATTTATTGCTTGTTTATTTATTATTATTTATTTTATTTTTCTTTTGAAACAGTTTGTTGTCTTTTGTACATAGTTTGTTTGTCTGTCCTGTTGTGGTCTTTCATTGATACTACATGTTTCTTGGATTTACTGAATATGCCTGTAAGAAAACACATCTCCAGGCTGTATATGGTGACGTAGATGTACTTTGATAATAAATTTAATTTGAATTTTATCTTCTGTGAGGAGCAGCCGGAGGTATCCCATGGTTTGCTAGAGATAAGAGCCAGCTCATTGTGTATTCTGCCTTTACGGTCAAGTCCTCCTCCATTACTCATGCATCTCCTCAGCCATCACTGTGATAAACCTTCTCTTTTCCATCGACATACATGTTCAACCCATGTACCTTGCATTCCCATTCTATTTATCCCTTACCTTTAACTCTTCATCCACCTCCGCCTACCTTAAGTAACCTTCCTGAATGACATAAACTCACTCGGCCTCAAACTGTTGACCTCTTCACTCTTTCTTCAACCAATTTCCCTACACTTAAAGTCTATCAATAATGCTCTAAGCAATTGGATTTACTTTCAAAATTCCCCCTAATTACATGCTTTTAAAACAGATTGAATTTGAAAGAAGATACTGTCCAGTTATGTATCACCATTTCTTCCCTTTAATACATTGCCACGGCAATGAATGCACTCGTGTTATCCAACCCTCAGGACCTGACAAAGGGTCTATGACTTGAAATTAACTCTGTTTTCCTTTTCATAGATGCTTCCCGATCTGCTCTGTCTTTCCAGCATTAACTGTCCATATTTCTCACTTTTTTGTTAGCTGAATAGACTTCTTAAAACAGAGAAAAAAACTTCCTAAAATATATAAATTTTATTTTATAAAATATGGGAGTTAGTGTGGAGAATTAATTCATGGAGTTCTTAAAAGATGGTGCCTACTCTGTATGTTGACAAGAGGAAACAGGATATTTTGGATCTAGTACTATGTGAAGGTAAAGGGATAGTTGATCATCTGGTAGATAAGATGTTTAGTGATTAATGATCATAATATGAAGGAATTTCATATACAAATAGGGTATGATTTAGGTCAATTTGAAACTAAGGCCTTGGACTTGAATAAAGGACACCTCAGTTCAGTTGATAAGGCTAACCCTGTGTACCTCTCAATCTCTCTCCATTCTGACAGTGCCCTCATGAAGGGCCATGGCCTGAAATGTTAACTGCTTATTTCACTCCACAGATGCTGCCTGACTTGTTGTGTGTGTGTGTGTGTGTGTGTATATGGTTCCACTCTGATACTTCTGCCTTTAGCCACCTGCTTGCAGCAACAATGCTCAAGGTAAGCTTAAAGAACAACATCTGGGTATGTTGCATCCCTTGGCACTTCAAAATCCACTTACACTTTCAGGTAACCACTCTTTATTCTCACTTGATGGATGTGGCTGCTACTTTCTGTTTCAGTTTGTTTCTTTTTATCTTCCATCTCTAAGTGGATTTTTAATGGAACTGTTACCTTGAAAAAAATTGTTCTTCTGTCCTTCTCTCTGTAACTTAAAACACACTTCTCTACATCTGACAAAAGTTCCCTGATCTGAAACACCAGTACAGTTTCTCTTTGTGAATGCTACTTGATCTATTCATTGCCGCCAGCATTCAGTTTTCATGTCAGAGTTCCAGTATCTGTATTTTTTCTTGTTTTAATGTGATGCGGGTTCAAAGGGCAGATTTCACAGCTGGAATAGCTGAGGAAGGCAGCATTGCTGCTGAGCCCAGTAGGAACATGATCAGACCAGCACTAATGTGCCAGGATTTAATTGAAGCAGAAGACAATCAACACTCAGGATTTCCAAGTTTCTCCATATTGAAATGGGTAAAAGCTGCCAGATAAGGTTCAAAGTAAAATTTGTTATCAGAGTGCAGACATGCCACCACATACAACCCTCAGATTCTTTTTCCTGTGGGCATTCTTAACAAATCTATGGGACAGCTGGGTAGAGAGAACAGCAGGAATTACTGAAGTTCCTTTTGGTGATTATGTTCTGAAAATTGCTCATTCAAAGTTTCATGTTTTCTGTAGAACTGGCCTGTTGGATCCTAATGTTTTTGCAATCCAAAAGTTCTTCGAAGACTAAAACTTGTTGCTTATGATCATTTATCGAGTGTTACAAAAGGAACGAACAAACTGAAGCATCAACAGAACAAAGAGAAGACCAGACTAAAAATTAGTCGTGATCATCTCAAACTCAACTTAGAGATAACAAAAGATTCCAGTGATAACGATTAACCTATGAAATAGCCAGATTCAAGTGTCATGACACCTGCTACTAAAAACTAAGATGACAAATACAACTGCAATTGTACCATAATTACTGGAAAATTCACTGAAAGATTACATATACAGTTTATAGGTAGTTATATAAAAAATATAAATATACAAGCAAGCGCAGGGAAGTTAAACTACAAGGGGGGAGTGGGAGCTGGGGGTGTTTGGGGTTCTAACATTTAACTGTCATTCTTTCTTTGGGGCACTCCTCTGTTTTCATGGATACTTGCAAAGAAAAAGAATTTCAGGATATATAATGTACACATTTCTCTGACATTAAATGTACCTGTTGAAACTATGGAAGGCAAATACAAGAAAAATACTAATTCTATGCCCCAATCCAACAGCCCAGGTTCCAGTTTCCTTCCCCTCCACTCGACTGAACTCACACTGCTGGGAATAGAATGTGAATGTAACTAGTTCCATGATTGAATGAAAATTGTTGCATCAACATTAAATTTAGCTTAAGAATTGATAATTCTTTCAATCTATACATTTTTAGGCCAAACCAGCAAAATAAGTTAGCCCAATCAAGGAATCTGTATATAAAAAATGCATAATTCATTATAAATCAATCTTTAAACAATCATCAGGGTCATTTCACCATTTTGTGCATTAAAGTGTGCAATTCCAGCAGGAATGATTGCAGACGTTGCAGTTACTGCCTCACTGCTATTAAGACATTTTTAAAACATCAGAACCTGAAAGGAAAGCAACTCCACGATAGCAGCGATAGCTTTAGGAAAAGGCTGTCAAGGGGAGGAGGAAAAATGGTGGAATAAGTCGAGGGGGAGGTCATTTGTATTCCGTATACATGGTCCAAACCCTGCATCCCCTCTTCCCATATATATCATTATTGATCACTCTGCATTGAGGGGTGGTGCACAGGCAGAGATAATAGAGGCACTCAAAGGTCTCAGGGACATGAATATGCAGAAAACAGGCAATGTGCGTGCTGAAGGAATTAGCTTAATTAGGCGTGAATATCTTAATTAATTTGGCACAACATAGAAGGCTGAAGAGCTGTTCCTGTACTGCACTGATTTCTAGGATCCTCTCCCATATGGCAAGAAGTCGGTAAAAATGACAACATGCTTGTATACTGTGATCAACATTAAACACAATGAAACCTAGTGATGGTTTTATCAATGTAAGGAAAACCTACTAAATCAGGCAATGCCTTAATAGTGACTCACAAGAAACTGCACAGACTGGAATCAGGAGCAACACACAAAATGCTGAAGGAACTGTGTAGGTCAGGCAGCATCTGTGAAGCCCTAAACATCGATCATCCATTTCCCTCCAGAAAGGCTGAGTTCCTTCATCAGCTTTTGTGTAATAGTTTAATATTTTCAGCTTGTTGACTTCTGCATGAATTTTCTTTGTTTTAGCAAGAACTAAAATCAGTTATGACTCCAAGACTCATGCAAATCAGAATAATCAATTTAGAACATGCCCAAAATTATCTTTTTGTAGATTTTATGCATCAATAGGTTCAACTTCTCAGCCCATACACAGATACATTAAATATATAAATAATTCCATTTGGAATTAATTGCTTAATATTTGTACTGTACATTAAGGTGTAAGTGGCATGACTGATTCAGAGGCTGTGAGCACAATTAAAGTTAATAGTTCATATACCTAATTGTGGGATTATACACTGTGACTTAGTAAGGTAGAGGCCAACGTATGAGTATTAAAACCCACAGAAATTGCACTTTTCCTGAAAATGCAGAGTAATAGATTTCCCGTCCAGTAGAAAGCAAGGGAATGATGGAGAGACACTAGCAGTTAGCAGGAGATGGGAGAACACAGAATGTATGGGCCCAGGACAGAGGTCAGTGATTATCGGAGTGGGGAGAATGTTAGATGCGATCCATAATGAGGTCTGCTGGTGCTGCTGGGATGGTGTATTCATGTCTGATTGTGAGATTAAGCAGAATCACTAGCACAGGCCATCAGTGCTGCCCCAACTATTGCTTGGTCTTCACTCAGTAAAGTTGGCTGATGACAACAGCTGTTCCCTCAGCAGCCACAGCACAACACCATCAATAGCATGCATAAAATGCTTTTAAAGCATTCAAGTTGTTCCTTAGCTCCCCATCACACTATTCCTCTTCATTTGTCCCCGAAACAAAAATATCCAATAAATTGCCAAAACTGGGCAATATTTCTTTCTTGCAACAAGGGAGTATTTTTTGAAATTTATCCTACAGTTCAGGGTGGGCCTTTACGAGAACTGTTTAAAGATGTCAAGGCTCAGCTTGTCAATTGCCAATAGTTAGTCCAAATGAAATAAGAAAACTTCACAGAACTTACCTTTTTGAACATTACTATGGTACTCTTCGAAATTCCATTCTTCTCAAAAGCCTCTGCGTTATTGGTGATAGCAAATGGCATTTCCACAACATCATTTGCTGTGTCAGAAAATGTTTTCACATCATCATTTTCAAGGTCCTCAATAAAGAAATGTAAAATCAGCGGTATAAGTTTCTTCCAGTATAACAAAAGATAATGTCAAGAGAATAATTAGAAGAGCATTTTGCAAGTTTTTGAAAATCTTTCATGGTAAAATCATTACCTTGAAAAAGCCAACTATGGCAACCTCAGCTGAATCAATAAAGGCTTCAACTTCAGCTAGACCATCTAGAAATGTATAGCTGGGACCAGCTCTTCTTTTTAACCAGCTGACAATGCCTTTTGCATTTCTTTTCCCTTTAAAACAGAAAAAAAAAATCGGCTAACCTTCAAAATATATTGCAGTTCAAATAATCCAAAAACACCAGGTCATGTGTCTAAAATCAACATTTACTTAACTATTATAAACATTTTAACATTTTAAATAAATTCACTTGCAGAGATAGAAAGTAGCTGCTGGACTAGTCACTTAACTTCATATATCTGAGCCTAACTGAAGAGTGGATAAGTGACAGACGTGCACTGTGAAGACAAATATCACATCCTCATGAGGCAAAAATGTAAACACAAATTGTGCCGGTAATAACTTTCATAAATAAAATGCTCTTCTTAAGGAATATTCTGTTTATCACGGAATTGTTTACATTAATGTCATCTCATTAGACTGAAACTACATAAAAATACAGGGTTTTGGTCCGAAATGTTGATTATACTTTTTTCCGTAGATCTGCCTGGCTTGCCGAGTTCTTCTAACATTTTGTGTGTGTTACTGGAAATACAAACTTTATTTCAAAAATAAATACTTCTGCAGAGTTTCATGGGATGTTATCAAGTCATAAGGAACATAAGTACAGTCGGCCCTCCTTATCCGCGAGGGATTGGTTCCAGAACCCCTCGCGGATACCAAAAATCGCAGATGCTCAAGTCCTTTATTCAACCTGTCTTAATGCGGTGGTCCTTAAGACCCAGCGGAACCCCAGACCTTACTTAACTTGTCTCAGAGCGGTGGACATTAGGACCCGGAGGTGGGCTCTGAATCCGCAGTGTTTCTGTTCACGAAAATAATCACGATCACAATTGAAATAAAGTGGAAATAATAAAGTGATAGGAAAGAGGTGAAACACCATCAATCATTGGAAAAGCGTTAGGCTACATCAGTCAACGATCGGAACAATTTTAAAGGATAAAGTGAGAAAGCCCCTGCCCCGATGAAAGCTACAATTATTACTAAGCAACGCAGCGGTTTGACGATTGGGTTCTGGGGTTTTCGGTTTTTGATCCTCCACATCAACCCGGCATGGTGGAGAGTGTGCTCGGGAGCAGTCTGTTACTCGATCGAACTCAGGAACTTCTGTTCCCAAGCCCGGCGCTGAAACATACGTTCTTAAGCGTTTTATATGCATAGAAAGGTAAAATATATACTATAGACTAAGACAAATGTTTGACTAACTGATGCTAAATCATACTGGATATACCTGTTCTGACTAACTTAGTAAGAGAACTTCCGATTTTTTTCGATTCCGATCCACGATAATCCACGTACGTCCCCCCGTACACTTTAAGTCACCTCTAGATTACTTATAATACCTAATACCATGTAAATGCTATGTAAATTGTTGTTATACTGTATTGTTTAGGGAATAATGACAAGAAAAGAAGTCTGTACATGCTCGAACAACAAGTGCTGGAAGAGCACTTCCAGGTTTTCTCAATTTGTGGTTGGTTGAATTCGTGGATGCGGAATTCGTGGATAAGGAGGGCCGACTGTACAAGTGGAAAGGACTAGCTATTTAGAGATTTGGACACTTTGCACCATTCAGTGAACTTTTGACAGATCAGTGACATTTTTTGCATGCACGTTTCTTTTCTCCTTACTACTTAATACCTCTGTTTAATAAAAAAACTACTGATTTCAGAAAAATAATAATAATTGACCAGCAACAATAGTCACTTTAAGGCAAAAAGCTCCAAAATTTTCTCATCCCCTTGCTGACTTCAGTAATCAAAGAATATGTACATATTTTTTGTCCACTTTCTTCAATAACTTCAGTCAGAAAAAAATAGTTTCTTTCTACCTCTGGAATCAAATCACTCTGTAACCTTGTGAATCTCAGGATACAGTTCTAGTTTTTGTAATCACTCACAATCAAACTCTGAATGTCCAGGCACATCTGGTAAATGACTTTATTATGGTGGGAGTAGGTGAACTTGCAACATAAATTTTAGTATGGACCAATTGGATCAAATGTCCTATGTCTGTGAAATATGCCTCATGTAATTCCAGGAATTGTACCTAGGTGTTTCCAATGCTTTTACACCTTGAACCTGCATTAGATTGGCAGTATGGGTCCAATTTAAAATTTGTCTTTGTTGCAGATAATAAAGCAGTAGCTAATTTAGCACTAGTTGGCTCAGTCGATAGCATTACCCAAATGCTTGTTGGAACATGGAAAATTACCACACTACAGCAACACTAGAGCTCATCTAAAGCTGCAACAGGCACTTTAGCAATTAACAGACAGCAGGTGGGAATCAATAGTACCCAAGACGGGACTTTAAAAACCATGCTGAACAATCTACGTAAAGTGGGGTGAGTAGGGAAAAGGCTAAAGTATTCATTAAGGAAAAGTCCTGTTTTTCAGATGTGGCAATATCCAATTTAGCAGCCCAAGAATGAAGGGGTCATGGTCACTCACATGGCTGATAGTCAAATGTGGCCGTTTCTGGACTGTTGGGCAGAACGTGAAAAAGCTTGACAACATATGCCTCCTTGCTCAAAGACATCCTCAATCTGCTATTAATTGAACCTCTCAATGCTAAAGATGAATTCTTGTTCTTTTAATGTACCTTGTTATGTGTTTCACTTTATTTGTCTACCTGCACTGTATTCTCTCTCTAACTGCAACACTGCATTCTGCAATCTATTTTCTTTTTACTTCCTCAATAAATGATATGCAGACAAAGTTTTTCACTACATTCCAGTACAGGTACCAACACCAATCTAATCTAATCCCCTCTTAATTTCTCAGTCTATTTAGGAAACTAATATCTTTCATCTCAGGAATCACCTTAAAATGCCTTTTCTCTCCAAAGCCTTTGCATTTCTTCCAGAAGTATGATCAGCAGACCTGAGAATAATACACCTGTTGTTTTGGAAAGGTTTATCCCTACGTCCTTGCTTTTTACTTCCAATCCTACTTCCCAGAATCCTAGGCCATCTGAAGCATTTTATCAATTTGAATTGCTTTCTTCTAATATAACATGGGATATATCTGCATACCCCAGTGAGAATTGTACTCATTGGTTTATGTTGCCTGTTATGGTTCTTGACAAGTGTAACACTGCATACTTTTTTGATGTAAAATTTCATCTGCCACCCATCCACCCATTCTGCAAGCTTATCCACATTTCCCTGAAATCTTCTAATATCAGCCTCATGGTTTTCTAAGCTTCCAACATTTGCATCAGTCTCGAATTTGGAAATTGTACTCTGAAGTCTAAGACATTAACTGTGTCCTAATGACTGACCCAAATCCACAAAACGCTGGCAAATTGGGAAAACAAGTAATTAGCTCATTCCCACCATTGCTTGAGCTCCTAAAGCAATGAGTCTCAATGTGAACATTCACTTCCTGTAGGTGTGATGCTATTGTACAATGTGTTCTGAAGACACAGGATAAGGATGAGAAACTAATCTCACACAGTGTGCTCTTATGGGTAGGCACTCTGAGATGCTTTGTAAGATCCTTCCCCCAACTTCCTTGCAGCATTGAGCACAAGGGGATAACTGATGGATGTTTCAAGGCTAACTTCAATGGAAGACCGATAGAAGTTCAGATATAGAGATCCTTCAACTTCTATAGATGTAGGTCTGCTTCTTCCCATTAAGCTCAGCTCCTCCATTCAGGTTCAATGTAATCAAATGGCATGAAACAGAGCATCCTGATGCCTTTGCCATCATTTTGGGGGATTTTAACCAGGCCAGCTTGATAAAATCATTAAATAATTATTATCACCGAAGGAAATAACACACTGGACCACTGCTATACTAAGATCAAGAGTGCCTACTGTGCTATCCCAGGCCCACACTTTGGTACGTCTGATCACCTGGCTGCAGGACTGTTATTGAGGACCAAGAAGTATGGACCAGGGAGGCACAGGAGTGCTTACAGGGTTGCTTTGAATCGGTGGCTGGACTGTATTCAGGGAATTACCTTCGAGTCTGGATAAGTATGCCACAGTTGTCACTGACTTCATTAAAACCTGTGTGGATGAGTGGGTGCCTATGAAAACTTACTGTACACTCCCAAATCAAAAGCCAGGAGGTTCATAATCTACTGAGGGCTAGATCTGTGGCATTTAAGTCTGCCAATCCAGGTTGGTATAAGAAAATCAGGTATGACTTGCGGAGGGCTATTTCAAGATCCAAGGGAAAGTTATGAGAGTGCTTTGAGTCGACATCGGATGCACGTCAACTCTGGCAGGGTTTGCAGGCCATGACTTCCTACACAGTAAAAACCAACATCGTGAATAGCAGTGATGCCTCACGACCGGATGAGCTCAATGCTTTTTAGGTCTGTTTTGAAAGGGAGAATAATATCACAATGATGAGGATTCCTGCGGCATCCGGTGACCCTGTGACTTCCATCTCAGAGGCTGGTGTCAGGCTATCTTTCAAGAGGGTGAACCCTTACAAGGTGGCTGGGCCCGATGGAGTACCTGGTAAGGCTCTGAACACTTGCGCCAACCAACTGGCAGGAATATTTAAAGACATCTTCAATCTCTCATTGCTACGGTCGGAAATTCCCAAATGGGGAACAATGATACCAGTGTCTAAGAAGAGTAGCGTAAGCTGCCTTAATGACTATCGTCCAGTGGTACTCACAAGTACGATGATGAAATGGTTTGAGATGTTGGTCATGGCCAGAATCAACATCGGTCTCAGGAAGAACCTAGACCCACTGCAATTTGCCTGTCGCCACAATAGGTTATAGGTTTTCAACAGACACAATCTCAATGGCTCTGAATGTGGTCTTGGATCACCTGGACAATACAAGTACCTATGTCAGAGTTCTGTTTATTGACAACAGTTCATCATTTAACGCCATCATTCCTACAGTCCTGATTAGAAAGCTATACAATCTACAGTATGCCTCTGTACCTCCCTCTGCAACTGGATCCTTGACTTCCTAACCAGAAGACCGCAATCTGTGTGAATTGGAAATAACACCTTCACCTTGCTGACAATCAACACTGGCTCACCACAGAAGTGTGCGCTTAACCCACTGCTCTACTCTCTCTAATCCCATGACTGTGTGGCTAGCCACAGCTCAAATACCATCTATAAATTTGCAGATGATACAACCACTGCTAGCAGAATTTCAGACGGTGATGAAGGGAACATAGGAGGGAGATATACCAGTTAGTCGAATGGTGTCAGAAACAACCTTGAACTCAATGTCAGTAAGACCAAAGAGCTGATTGAGGACTTCAGAAAGGGTAAGACAAGAGAACAAAACCCAGTCCTCATTGAGGGCTCAGATGTGGAGAGAGTGAGCAATTTCAAGTTCCTGGGTGTCAATATCTCTGAGGACCTAAATTGGATGCAGCATATTGATGAAGCTATAAATTGGCAAATGAGCAGCTATATTTCATTTGGAGTTTCAGAGATTTGGTTTGTCAGTTAAAACACTTGAACACTTCTACAGATGTACCACAGTGAGAATTCTGACTGGCTGCATCACCCTCTGGTATGGGATGGGGAAAATCATTTGTACAAGATTGAAGTGAGTTGTAGAATGTTGTAAGATTAGTCATCTTTATCATGGGTACTGGAATCTGTAGTATTTGAGACATCTTCAAAGAGTGGTGCCTCAGAAAGGCAGCATCCATTATTAAGGACCTCCAGCACCCAGGGCATGCCCCTTTCTCACTGTTATCATCAGGTAGGAGGTACAGAAGCCTGAAGGCACACTCTCAGTGATTCAGGAACAGCTTCTTCCCCTCAGCCATCCAATTTCTAAATGGACACTATCTCACTACTTTTTTTATTTCTGTTTTTTTGCACTACTTATTTTAACTTAACTTGTAAGTATATATATATAAAACAAATTCAATGACATAAGCCGGTGATGTTAAACCTGATTCTAATTCTGATTCAGTCACCACACAGTTTCTACAAGTAAGCACACTGAAATCTTGTAGAAGTAATACCAGCATATGTTACCTGCTCATTCTGTTATTGCTGACCTTCCTCAATATACAGGTCACATGCATGAAGGATAACTTGGTCGTTATAGACTTAATTTACTAAGTGTCATTTCCCATGCAACCTCTCTGCTAACTTATGCATATCTTCAATCACATGGAAGATTGCTACAAAAGTTTAAAGTCCATGGGATCCCTTCCCCTTCACCTAGTTATACCTATCATTTGCTAGCTTGTACGCTTCCACTCATGCCCCCCCCCCCACCTTCTTATTCTAACTTCTTCTCCCTTCCTTTCCAGTCCTGATGAAGGGTCTCAGCCTGAAACATTGACTGTTAATTCTCCTCATACAAAGATGCTGCCTGACCTGCTGAATACCTCCAGCATTTTGTATGAGACACAGGATACTTGCTTTCATCAGACAGGGCACAGAATATAAGAACAGGGAAGTTCTAATACAACATCACAAAACACTGGTTAGGCCTCAGCTATTGTCCGGTGTACAGTTTTTGTTACTGTCCTAGAGGAAGGGTGTGGTTGCATAAAGAAGACACAGAGAAGATTCACCAGCACATTGCCTGATAAGGAGGGACTGGATAGGCTGTGCTTGTTTCCTTGTACTTTAGGAAACTGAGGAAAGGATATATAATTGAAAACTTATCCTCATTGCAGAAGGATAGATATAGAGCAATGTGTAAGAGTTTTAAAAGGATTCAGCGGAAGAACATTTTAATGGGGTCAGGGGAGGTGGAATCTGTCTGAGCAGGTCTGGAGGCAAAATTTAATAGACAGCAAGATAAGCAGTTGTATCAAGGCATAGTAGGCTACAGGCCAAGTGTTGCTAAATGGGATTTCAAGAGGTAGGTAATTAATTCTGTGCTCTATATACAATTACTGTATCTTGCACTTATCTCATCCTTATCCATAACTTCAACCTTTGGTATAACAGAACCAGTGAATCCGTATGTGGAATTTGGGCCTTGTGGAATAAAATTTATTCGGGTAAAACAGATTAAGACCTTAGGACACAGGAGCAAAATTAGGCCATTTAGCCCATCGAGTCCACTCCACCATTTCATCCTGGCTGACCCATTTTTCCTGCAGTCCCTATCTCCTGCCGACTCCCATGTATCCCTTTATGTCCTGACTAATCAAGCATTTATCAACCTCTGCCTTAAATATACATAAAGACTTAGTTTCCACACATGCCTGTGGCAACGAATTCCATAGATTCACCACTCTCTGGCTAAATAAATTCCTGCACATCTTCATTTTAAAAGGATGCCCCACTATTCTGCTCTTAGACTCTCCCACCATAGAAAGCAGCCTCTCCACATTCACTCTATCAAGGCCTTTCACCATTCAATAGGTTTAAATGAGGTCACCCCTCATTCTTCTGAATTCCAGTGAATACAGGCCCAGAGCCATCAAACGCTCTTCATGTGCCAAGCCATTCAATTCTAGAATCATTTTTGTGAACTTCCTTTGAATCCTCCCCAGTGTCAGCACATCCTTTCTGAGATAAGGGGCCCAAAACTGCTCACAATACTCCAAGCGAGGCCTCCCCAGTGCTTTATAAAGTCTCAACATTGCATCTTTGCTTTTATATTCCAGTCTTCTTGAAGTGAATGCTAACATTGCATTTGCCTTCCTCACCACAGACTCAACCTGCAAATTAACCTTGAGGGAATCCTGCATATGGACTCCCTAGTCCCTGTGCACCTCAGTTTTTTGTATTTAGAAATTAGTCTACCCTTTAATTTTTTCATCCGAAGTGCAGGACCATACATTTCCAAAAACTATATTCCATCTGGCATATCTTTACCTGTTCTAATCTGTTCAAGTCCTTCTGTGGCCTCTGTATTTCCTCAAAACTACCTACCCCATCACCTATCTGACCAACCTGATTTTCCCTATTTATCCGCATATCGAAATACCCCATGACTATTGTAACATTGCCCTTTTGGCATGCATTTTCTATTTTCCATTGTAATTTGTAGATTACATCCTTATTTCTATTTGGGGGTCTGCATATAACTCCCATCAGGGTCTTTTTTACTCTTGCATTTCTTTGGCTCTGTCCACAATGATTCAACACCTTCCAATGCAATGCCAAGTTTTTCTAATAACTTCATTTCATTTTTTATTGACAGAGCAATGCCAACCATTCTGCCTTCCAGCCTGTCCTTTCAATACAATATGCATCCTCAGACATTAACCTCCCAGCTATAGTCTTCTTGTTCCATGAGAGATACAGCAACATTTGCTAAATGTCAAAGAAGTCCCCCAAAGCTGCTGTCCTTCATAGTTAAACTCAAGTTCAAGGTTAACTGTCATTCAACCATACATGAATACCCATGAATACAGCTAAGCAAAATCGTGCTCCTCTGAGGCCAAAGCACAAAACACAGTACCAACAGTCACACACAGTACAAGGCACATATAACACACACAAGATAGCAGTAAATATACAGTCAAACCAAAAAATATATAATATAGCCCAAGTCTCTGAGTCTATGAATGTTGTTGGCAAGAGCAAGCTCACTGCAGTCTGCAGACAAACACAATCCACTGAGCAAACACTGGAGAGCAGCACCAATGCCAGCATGGATGTTGTGTGTGTTATGTTTTGTAACTTCAAAACATTAAACTAATTCAAAGGAATTCATGGGGAGTGCAAAATACGGGTGTACCTTTGACTTTTACTTTAAATGAGGCGCTCATGTCAATTTATGCTCTAATCTGTAATGAGAGTTCGCAAAAATATTGTGCTGTGCAATTTTTTGCCCAGCAACAACAACATGTGTGCACTGATTAACTTCTTCAATAAAAACTGTCTAAATAAGCCATTTCTAAGAACTGCAGATAAATCATCGCAAAACCATGTTGTCAACACCTTTAGCATCAGAAACTGGAAAAGGAAGTATGATTGTGCATGATCGTGAAATATACTTAACATGCCAACAAGGTATAGAGTGGCAACCTTTTGTGTGCAGTTTAAATTCCTTTGTGCGCTAGTAGCAGAAGATACACTTCAGAGGGAACATTGGTGCACATACCATGTGATATTGTGATGATGAACGCAATTAACATATTTTCATGTATAGCCCATAATTAATTATTTATATGAAAAGAATATTTAATCAATCAACATATATACAAGATCACTCAACTATTATTGAAAGATTAAATACACAACACCGCGTCACACTGCCTCCGGGCTCCAACCCTGACACTTCTCTCCCAGATGGCTGCAAACAAGTGACACTGCGCCATGAAGCCTTTTCCATGCTTCAAACGGGGCCACACAGCTACCCCACCATTGCTCCTAACAAAAAAAAAGTGAACTAAACTTGCAGCATTCCACTTAACCAATGTCCAACAGGTTCCTGCGATCACAAGAAAATCGACTAAGACGATCACTTGCTGTTATACTGCGCTATCATTTTTCAATGCTTCTTCTTGCTAATATTCAGAAGCATTCAGACAGACATACTTTATTGATCCCGAGGGAAACTGGGTTTCATTACAGTTGCACCAACCAAGAATAGTGTAGAAATATAGCAAAATAACACCAGAAATAATTAAATAATAATAAGTAAATTATTCCAAGTGGAAATAAGTTCAGGACCAGCCTATTGGCTCAGGGTGTCTGACACTCCGAGGGAGGAGTTGTAAAGTTTGATGGCCACCGGCAGGAATGACTTCCTATGACGCTCAGTGTTGCATCTCGGTGGAATGAGTCTTTGGCTGAACGTACTCCTGTACTTAACCAGTACATTATGGAGTGAATGAAAACGATTTTCAAAAACTTTTGAATAATTAAAAGCATGAGAGCAGACCAATATAATTATACAATGTAACCCACTTTATTCTAATCATTGCTGCTCATAGCCAAGAGATCTGCATGAAATGAATGAGCTTGTGGATCTTGGACAGATCTAACCTGATACAACATGCTACACCAGATTCCTGTTCACCCAGTGACAGTGTGCAACCACAACGTTTACAGCAACCACTTGGACAATTCTCAGCAGTTTCGAACCATAGTTATGCCATGGAAGTGTTGCTCCCATTAGTAATGACTTTTCATTTCAAAGCTATCTCATTTAATGCAAGCTCACAATAGAAATTCTTGACCAAGATTTTCCAGATCAAGATGCATTGCAGGTACCTGATCAGATAGATTATTATGACAGCGCTGGAGGACGCCACAAGACAGCCTTCAGAGTACAGATGTGCACAAAATAAAAATCAGCCATTTTGGTGCTTGAATGCAGCAAGAGATTTGAAAGGGAAATGTTAAACACTATAATTAAATGGTCCTAATTAAAGCTAACAGAATCAAGGAGATCTGAAAGATGTTGTCTTACAATAAGTATTCAGTACATGAGGACTGAAACATGTTAGCCATGATGTAAAACAAAATTTGTGGAAAGATCTTCCTGAAATCATTTGGAGTGCAGTATGGCTCTATTGCACACTTAGTGGCCACTTCATTAGGTACTCCTAGACACCTACTTATTAATGCAAAAATCTAATCAAACTCAATGCATAAAAGCATGCAGACAAGGTCAAGAGGTTCTGTTGTTCAGACTAAACATCAGAATGGGAAAAAATGTGGTCTAAGTGAATCTGACTGTGAAATAATGTTTGGTGCCAGACAGGTGGTTTGAGTCTCTTAGAAACTGCTGATGTCCTGGAATTTTCACACACAACAGCCTCTATAGTTTGCCAAGAATGGAGTGAAAAACAAAAGGAAATCCAACCAGTGAGCAGTAGTTCTGTGGGTGAAAGTGCCTTGTTAATGAGAGAGATCTGAGGAGAATGGCCAGACTGGTTCAAGCTGACAGGAAGGTGACAGCAACTCAAATAACCATGCATTAGAACAGTGGTGTGCAGAAGAGCACAACACATGAAAACTTGAAGTGGATGGGCCACAGCAGCAGTAAAGTACAAACATACACTCAGTGACCACTTTGTTAGATACAGAAGATGCCTAATAAAGTGGCCACTGTGTGTTTAAAAGTGACATAATGCATATTATCTACCTCTCACTGTTCAATGCAATAACATAATGAGAGGGATTTAGACTTTGGTTATAAGGCATTCAGGTTTTAATCGAATGGTTTATGCAGAATCTAGATTTTGCATTCATATGATCCAACTGCCTTGCAGTTCCTTAATCTAATATTTTCCATAAAATTAAATCCGTTGTATTTTTTTGTCTGGTCTGAAGTCAGTAAATATCTGTCGAAATCACATTACCTGTGTAGTCAACTGGAGTTTTTCTGTTGCTTTCCTGAAAAAACTTCAGTGTGGGATAGCTGCGTACATCAAATTCTGATGCCAGCTCGGTCTCCTTTATGACATCAACCTTGGCCAGTTTGAACTCTGGCGACTCAGTCTTCAGCTGTCCTGCAGCTTTGGCATATTCTGGTGCTAACCTCTGGCAGTGTCCACACCAAGGGGCATCTTTGGGAAGGGTAAGTAGAAATAATATTAAAGAATTATTTTAAACTCTATACATTTGGAAAACAGTATTCGGGTGCTACATAAAACAGACATCAAGTTTCTCTGATATGCCTGTCTGCCAAATGCTCTACCACAGAATACATTAGACATGCTAAATCATCAATTGCCATCTTAAGGTCTGAACAAGTGCAATATTTCAACTTTGAAGAAATCTGTACGTAAAGCATACAAAAACTATCACAAATAACTGAATCATTTTCATAAAACTAAAACAGAATAATATTGGATTTGTATCTTTGGTTGCTCTGAATAATTTTACCCTGGCACCCAAATTAGGCATAATTTATTTAATTGAATTGATCATCCCCAACTCCCAACAAACAGGCATACCAAGCAATTGAAAGTTGGTAGTTCTTTGCTAAATTCTCAGTATTTGCATAGTAACCAGATGACATTTAAATTAAGAGACACAAAAGGGGACAGATGTTTATTGTATTTAAACTATGTCCAACCACTTAAGGGTTTAGATAGAGTAGTCAGCATAATGGATCTGCAATACCATATAAAGATGTGATGGTGCCATCCTAGTTGTCATTTCTAGCCCTGAGTACATTGCCCCTGCTGCTGTTAAGTTAACAAATTTCGCGACACGTGCAGGTGTTAATAAACCTGATTCTGATTTCTGTGAAGACAGTAACACTGAATCGTTTGATTCAAAATTTTGCTTTTATACTGAATAAAAGCAAAATTCTAAAGTTCATTCAGCACAATGTTTGCTGACTGTGGAATTTATACAAGTTATTATTCCAGTTTTGGAGTTTACTTTGAGCATGAATAATATTGTTTGGAAGTCAATACATGGGCAAAGTTTTAGCTCGATTCAAATTAGTATGAAAGTGTTTAATTTGTAAGAAGAACAAAAATTTAGAAAGTAACACTATTCTCACCCATCACTTACTTATGATTGGTTAACACAACACATTGTATTATAGTGCAGTCTTCAATACAAAGGAAGGATGAAATATTAATTATTTCTTAAGTAATTAGAGACAATGATCTGTATTTACAAATCATCTTAGTGGTTTAAGAACAGCTTTTTCCATTCTGCCATCAGATTTATGAACAGTCCATGAACCCATGAACTATACCTCATTATTCCTCTGTTGCATTCTTTATTTATATTTGTGACATAATAATTTATATGTCTTACAGTAGGGAGCTGCTGAAAAATATTAAATTCCACAACATATGTCAGTGAAAGTAAATCTGACTTAGATACTGATTCTTATCTAACAGCAAAGGATGAGAAATAGAACTGTGCATGCATAAAGGAAATTCTCCATCTATGGGAACTGCGATCATTAAACTTTGCAATATGTAATTATATCAGAAAATGACCATATTCTACTCATTAATTGACTAATTTTATTATTGGATATAGTGTTCAGCAATGTTTTGACAGTTTATGGCAATATTTTTAACTGATACCAATACACAATTGATTTGTCAAGGAAATTTGATTGAACTTTCAGTCAAAGCTTGAAAATAAGTCATGCTTACTTACAAAATTCTACCAGAAGGTACTTGTTCTCCTTTAAAGCTCTCTCGAAATTGTGCTTGTTAAGCACTAAAACATCTTCATCTTCAGTAATCTCGTCTGAAATGACTTCCTCAGAATCTCCTTTTGGTGGCAAAGCCTCATCTTTCACTTCAGGGTCTTCAGCCTTCGTTGCAGTGATGAAGGCGAAGAACAGCATTAAGAGGGACCACTTGGCCATGGTGATCAGAACTGCATACTGATTGCAGGCACCACTGATAAAGACAAGGCCACAATGACGCCTGACAGACAGCACTTCGTGGAGTATTATTACTGGTTGTGGTATTAATAAAGCAGTTTAAAGCTTATACTTGGCCTATAGAATTAGAATATGAATTGGTGTTGTAGCAGGTAAAGCACTTAATATAAGCACATTGGTAAACATGTCATTTTCTGCAAAGGTAATCACAGTCTGATTATTATCTTGATTGTTAATGCTTCTGAAATTATTCCATTAATTGTTTCATTGCATTGATGATCAATGTATTAAATAAAATTAAATCTTCATTCTAAACTAATTAGGTTCAATTTCTGAGTGGTTGAAACAATTTCCGAAGTGTTGGCCGGATGAGTATTTGTTGCTGCTCCACAAAATGTAAGCTATCTGTTGTTGTCTTTTCTCTGGGGCAGTTCTCAAGTGAAGGACTCGGTTCCCCCAAGTAACCATATGCTTTAGAAGAGTAATGGTTCATAAAACTTGTTCACAATATGAACCAGGCCAATGGACAAACCTATTGACCTGGGAATGAAATAGGTATGTAAAATATGAGCCTGCTTACATACTTGTACAGGTTTCTGGAGTCTGAGCATTGTATAATCTTGCATCATCAGAGCCCGAGTCGACAACAGCCCCACTGTTGTCAACTTTCAGTGTGCAGCTCTTTTGTCAACTTTCTGTGTGCCAGGGGTTTGAAGGATAGAGAGGAAGACAGAGCTGAAGAGATTAGTGGTAAGTAGAGGGATCAGAGAAGCAGAGATGATAGTCAGCAGGTGGCAGTGTAGAGCTACTGCCTCACGACTCTATGACCTGGGATCAATCCTGACTTCTGTTTGTGTGGAGTTGGACTGTCTCCCACATGGGATTTCTACAAGGTACTCGAGTTTCTTCCAACAACACAAAAATGTGCAGTTAATTGATGGTAAATTTTCCCTGGTGTGCAGAAGAGAGGTACAGTCATTGAGCGTTGCAACTTAGAAACAGGCCCTTGGCCTACCACATCCATGCCAACCTAGTTGTTTATCTATATTAATCTCAATTCCCTGCACCAGGTCAGGCTTTCAATGTTTTACCTGTTTAAGTGCCTGTCTAAATATCTCTTAAAGGTAGTGATTTATCTGACTCCTCCATCTCCTTTGGTGACAAATTCTAGAAAATTAACCATACTGTGTAAATTTTTAAAAATTCATTCAAATGCCCTTTAAAACTCCATCCTTTCAAACACTTGTTTTGATAATCCTACCATGAAAAATGATTATGGTTATCTGCCCATCTTCCCTATCAATGCTTCTTATAATGTTATTATACCTCCATCAAGTCACACCTCGGCCTCCCTCTCTCCAGAAAAATCAAACCCAGCCTACCTATCCAGTCACTGCCCATTCCTAATGTCCTGAAATTCAGGCAATTCCTGGGCAATCACTTCTGCTCTCTCCCCAGTTCAGCCATATCCTTCCTAGAGTGTGGAAACCAGAACTGCTGAGTGTCTTTGAAAATCTGTGTGTTACTCTGGATTTCCAGCATCTGCAGAATCTCCTGCATGTAAAGTGATCTTATAAGATTGTATACATGCCAAAATACTTCTATTTATGTTAAACACACCAGAAGCTAAATGTGGGTTAGTAGAGGACTCATAAGTAATGCTACACGTTCTTATAATAAATCAATAGGTTGTATTTAAAAATTTGTTTTTCAATAGCCGTAGTTTTTCCTCATACAGTGTTTGATTTACCCTGATGTGTGACAAAATTGTATTTACTGTATATTTAAATCTTAAATATAGATGTGAGAATTTGCCAGCCTTGTCCATATGTGCAAATGACTTGATCTGATGGATTTTTTCAGGCAACTTCAGCTTACAGCACACAAATGATGAGAAATTGTAACTCTGAAACAGGTGCAATGGTACACGTGTTGACTGTTGGTAGGTACAAGTCAGTTACTCTGTTTGATGACCTTCTCACATTGAATGACTGGACTTCCATGCAATGACCTTCTCATTGATATTGCCAAATATTGAATCAACTCTGGGATGACTTTGATAAAATAACGATAAAAGTTGTAACTAGTCATTGAGAATGTACTAACAAATTTAAGTAAATAGATTATGCAGTATATTAGCTAGCCATCACCTACAAATATTTAACTTTATTTTTAAACATTAACAAAACATAAACAAAACATTATTTTTAACAATTATGTTTAATGTAATTTACATAGAGTCACAGAGATGTCCAGTGCAGAAACAGGCCCTTTGGCCCATGCCAAATTACTTAAACTGTCTACCCCATGGACCTGCACCAGGACCGTAGCCCTCTGCACCCTTACCATCCATGTACCTATCCAAACTTCCCTTAAATGTTGCAATTGAGTTACATTGTGTAACTTCTGTCCAGCTACACTATTATTCTAAAATGTTCATTTTACTTTGTATCTAATTTTTGAAACAAATTTAGAATTTATTCAAATCACATTAGGACATATTATAAAATCACCCAATATAGAGCTCAGCTGGTGAAAATAATTGTCAATATCACTCTGACCTACTGATAGTTAAATAAGGATCAAATATATTGTAAGACATCAAATTTAATAGCTTGCAGATTTTAAGTGAAGCAGCTGACCTTTGACAACAAATATGGGAGTTAGTAAGTGAGTAAGATATAAACATATTGCATGATAAAATAGCCAATTCCTAACTTTGAGGAGCAAATTCCCACAAAAATATAATCATAATGTTAGTGTTTAGTTATTTTTCTATGAATATTATTAAATTACAAAAAGGAAAGTGTAAAAGTTGACTCAACCAAAATTGTTTCGACTATTTGTATTCATTGGAAAGCTTGCATTTTTGATTGAATAGCATTCACACATAGCAGAAATTGAATTCTGTGAAGCATAATGGAAGTGGAAATTCAGAGTCCAAAGGTACAAACTCAGCACTTTTTCATGAAGTGCAGATATTACAAGGGGAAAATAAATGCCTGATAAAAAAATAACAATATTAGTTGTACAAAATATGCAGCGATACAAACCCCAGAATTCTGCCTAGTGGTTTATACCATATTTTTTTCTAATTGGAAATGAGTTGCACTACTCTATGTACAAATGTCAGCCCATTTGTTCTTCTTTGGACCAATTCCTGTAGGGAAACATAAGTAATGAGGTAGTATACTACAAACATAGAGTGGAACTTTTTAAAAGACCGTACTGTGTTTTTAATGATACTGCTCGAAATATTGAAGCATGCAAGAGTCGGGTGAAGCAGAACATCAGAAGTAAATGGTTCAATACGTTTTCTGCCAGCTGGTTTACCAAGCATCTCATAACTGCTTTTGCACCATTTTAGAATAATGTGCAAACATACCAAAACCTGGATGGAGTCAACAAAGCAACATTGGATGTGACAGAAACAGAAAAAGGTGAAGTAATTCTGACAAATCAGTCTTGCAATTCCAAAACAAGAAACAGAAGTGAGATAAGGTGCCAATTTCACCCAGTCAAAAATAGGTGGCGCTGGCATCGAGTGCAGCCTCACTTTACTTCAGGAATGTGATCACAAGCTGCAAAAATATCAGCTAACTCATCAGGACTGACAGAGACATGATGGTAGATTAATTAGTCACAGTAAATCACCCCTTAGTGGAAAAAAATGTCAAGAGGGTATTGATAGGCATGAGAGAGGAAATATTTTTTAACAAATGAGTGGGGAATGAAACCTAATGGCTTTGTCCCCTATGAGCTGGCATGGATATGATTGGCAGATATTTGTGAAATAATACACCATTACTCTCGTTTTATTTCTTGGGCACTCACACACTCCTCGCCTCTTGCAAGTAACAGCCCAGATCTAATTCTTCAGAGTGCATTATCAAAGGTGGGTTTTGAGCCTGTATGTCATATTTGTAGAAGCACTGGGGAAACTTTGCTGTTATTGAATGCATCAATGAAGTGTGTAGCAGCTTCAAAGAAACTGTAGCTTCATGGGTGAAGACATGCTGACAGCACACACCTCAAAGAAATGCAAACTAATTAAATACATCTGGGGAAAAATTACCAGTACTAACTGCAATTACAGCCATGAAAACTACAAGTCTGTTGTCTGGCTGGAAACCATATTGCACATTTCAAAACATATGTAAACTTTGTGGAAATGTACATATGACCGTTGTCAGTATTGTCCTTTTGGATACCCAGAACATAATTTTGAGGATTCTGTTTAGTGCAGCTTACTGTAGATACATTTCCAAGCAAAAATGTCATTTTCTACACATACAACAGGAATATAGTCAATTTACAATCTGTGTACATAGTTGATGTAATCCTTCTATTTTTGATTAGATGGCAAAGGTGCAAGTTATCATTTTTTACTTAATATTATTGTTACGAATGTGCCACTGCTCTGAGGGGCCGAAGGGTGTGGGGTAGCCCCTTCCTTTGTGAGAATCGCAAGATCACTATTGAGTCAGTTCAGGAGACCCAGGAAATGAGAGAAAGACATGCAGAATCCACAAAGAGCTGGAATGTGTCCTGGCCTCCGAAAAGGCGGAACCATTGATACCGGCTATTGTCTCTTGGAGACGGGATTGTGTATTGAATCCTGTACGATGCATCGAAGCCCCAGGCAATGATCCGAGGGGGAGGTTGGTGGAGGGATTGCATCATCCCAACCTGATTGACATCTGAGACCCTGTGAGTCAGGATAAAAAGAGGGTCTGTGGGAACAGCCCCTCAGACGCACCAGAGGAAATGCTAGCGATCCCGTAATAGCGAAAGCCGATGGGAAGGCCACGTGCGTCCGTTTCCATTTGCCCTGGAATCGGTGGTCCTTTACCATGGAAGAACGGTTTTTAGCTAACAACGGGGAAATCAACTCCCAATGACTCTCGAAGGATTGGCATCATAAAAGGAATGGGCAAGTTTTAACCCGTCTTTCTCTCCAACCAAAAAGCTGCAGCTTGAATGAACTAAAATGTCTTTTATATTTCCATCGGACAATACATTATCCCCTAGACAATGATAGAGCTATTTCTTATTGAGTATTATTATACCTGTGCTTTTAGATTTAGTATTGAAGACGTATATAATCTGTATGTTTGCATTGATATTATTTTTGTGTATTTTTACTGGTAAAAATAGTACCATCAGACTTCAACGGACCTCTCTATCTTTGCTGGTAAGTGACCCAGTTACAGGGTACGTAACATTATAATTAGGTCAAGCAAGAGTATAATTAGCAAGAAATTCTTGAGATATAACTCTTCCGTTCACTGTTATCAAATAAAAAATAAGAGTATGGTTTTTAAAGAGTCTTGTTCGTGCCCAATCTTTATTTGAAGCATCAAATACAGGTCACAGAAAAATAAGAGCCTCACAAGTCGATAGAATGGTTGTAACATACTGAAATAAATAGGCTTTGGTCACACAATGGAATATAGAACTGCATTAGACAGAGCCCAAGTTTTGGACCCCTGTCCTATTACATTTTAAGAATCTTGCTAAAATGTCACAAACTGCTTTGAAATGGAAAAGGCTAAAAAAAAATGCACATTTGTAATTTCTATAGTTAACTCTCAGAAAGAGTAGCGAAGCAGTGAAAGCTGGAAAGTGAAGTGTACTAGTACCATTATGTCACATTCCTGTGCACCTTAACACACATTTTCAAACCATTTAACATGCTGCCTCCACCACAATAATCACTAAAAGCTACCTGAATGAATTATGCTTTGTGGAAGGCAAATTCAAAAACAGGAAGAATTACAATAATGCAATTAAATTCTAATTCAAGTGAATTTGTATCTACAATAAAAGACACTGCTCTGAAAGAGTAAAAACAAAGGTACGTTTTTGTCAAATTAATTCTTAAAATTTTAAAATCTCTATCTGTCATCAGTAAAGATATTGTATTCAGAACCAATGCCATTTTTAGATAAAGCAGTAAATCAATGGCAATATGTTTCAAAAATGTCAGAAAGAAAAGCTGACAAAAAGAACAAAACCTCAAGATCCCAAAGTGCTTTACAGCTTGTGAAGTACTTTTGAAATGTAAATATAGTAGTAAATGTGCTTAATGGCAAAGGTGTTCAATGCATGGTTTCAAAGTGACTATCCATATTAAATTTTGATTGCAAGGTGCAAGTATTTCTTTCATCATTGTGAAATTTAAATATTATCAATAATTTGTAATTTAATGTTGGCTGGCTTTTCACATTGAAGTAAAATCCAAAAATAAACTGTATTCGGGGAAATACAGCTCCAATGAAGTATGTATCTGAAATTTTAACACATCTTTCTTTTTTGGATGCCAATTAAGTAGCTGTGTACTTCCAGCAGTTTGTGTTTTTATTTCAGATTTATGTTAATGAAGAAGCAGAATATATTATAGAACATGTGCCCGAAAGCAGAGCTTAGCAACATAGTCACTGTTCGTTGGCTTCCATTTCACATAATGAATGCCATTACAGTGTATTTTATTAGCCATTCAGAAATAACTAATCTTTCTCATATCCATGTTCACATTTAGTCATTTTGAATAGTCAGTTTTAATATCAATCTTCATATCACCAATAAAACACCAGAACACACATTACTACCTAAAGCACTTGTACTAAAAGCAAAGGGTTCTGCAGACAAAGTTACTTTTGTACAATTAATGACATACGCAATTAGTAATGGTAGTAAAAAGCCGTAAAGTAACTTTGGTACCAGGACAGTAATCCCTCTGACTACCGGTTTCTATCTTATTTAAGAGCGAGCCAGGTCCTAGTCATTCCAATCCTTCTTTATATTCAGCTTCCATTCCCAGTGCAGGTGGTCACTTTTGTCGTCATCTGTGAAATAGGACTTCATGGTATACATGCCCCTCACCATAATTCCTCTTGGTGCTTCCTCAACTGGACTTATAAACTCATACTCTTCTTCTCTGGGGCCATAGCTGCCGACCATATAGGTGTCTTTGCTTGCTGTTTGCCATAAATAGAAGAGATAATTAAAGAAAAAGTTATAACATTGTCAAGTGATTCAAGCGATTTCTCAGCAACATCCAGATTTAAACACCTGACTGAACATATTTGACTAACGATGGCATAGGATAGCATAATAGGTCTTGTGATTACCTTTAGAGCTAATGACTCTACAAGCATAATTTTCAAATAATTTCAAGTCATTTCATTTATTGAAAAAGCTGAAATATGAATGTGTGCAAATAAGATTACTAGTCAAAAGCATGTCAGCTGTTTTGCTCTAGTAAGACCATTTCATATGAAAAATATCATCATGCAAAGAATAATTGCTTGTCTTAACATTAATCACCCTTGCAATAAAACAGCATCAGAAACAGAAAAGTTGTCAATTTTGACCATTCCGTGTATACAATCTGCTTTTGCATTCACCTGAGCACAATAACCATTAAAGAGTGAAAAGCACAGCACTTTAGTGTTATTGTAACCCCAGTGAGGAGAGAAAAAATGCATCATCTGGACCTGTAGTGTCACAAATCACAATAAGGGAGCTAAATGTAGCATCTACAGATTTGCAGATGACATTGTGAGAAAATGTGACTGAAGCAGTGGTTGAAAAGAGGCCCCAATGCGATTTTGGACAAGTTGGGTGAATGGGCAAATGCAGTTTAACATGAATAAATTTGAAATAATACACTTTGATTTAAAAACAGAACTACTGATTGTTATCTACAGATAATTGATTAGAAAACTAGAAGTGACAATAAGCCCTGGGTGCTCTTGCAGTCACTCAAAAAGACACATTTAGATGCAGCAAACAATTAAGGAAGGCAAATATTTTAGCTCTCTTTGTAAATGGACTTGAGTACAGTAATAAGATGTCATGCTGCAGCTGTACAGGGCATTGGTGAAACCTCATCTGGAATTCTCTATGCTATGTTGGTCTCTATCTGAGTAAAGATGTTCTGTCAGTGAGGGAATGATTGATACTGTGACACAGGCAATAAAAAGAAAGGGTGCAGTCAGACAGGGTTATAGTGGCAGGAGACTCAATAGCCAGTTGGGAGGAAGATGACAGACACCAGGATGATGCATTGCATGAGGGTGTCAGGATCAAGGACATCTGCAGAAAATTCCTGAAAAGAAGAGCAAACTGCCAGAGGTCATTGTACATGTTGGTACAAACGACACAGGCAAGTCAAGGGATGAGGTCCTCCAGAATGAATGCAGGGAGTTAGGTAAGAAGTTAACAAGCAGGTCCTCAAAGGTTGTGATCATTGGACTACTCCCGGTGCCACATGTTTGCGAGCAGATTTGGAAGTCGGTGTGTGCGATGTCGTGGGCATCACTGAGTTGTGGCTGAAAGAAGATCATAGCTGGGAGCTTTAACATCCAAGGATACACATTGTATTGAAAGGGCAGGCAGGTAGGCAGAGAGGGTGGGAGGGCTTTGTTGGTAAAAAATGAAATTAAGTCCCTAGAAAGAGGTGACATAGGATCGGAAGGTGTAGAATCCTTGTGGGTAGAGTTAAGAAACTGCAGGGATTAAAAAAAACCTGATGGACATTATACACAGGCCTCTGAACAGTAGCCAGGATGTGGGCTACAAATTATAACAGGAGAGAGAACAGGCATTTGAAAAGGGCAGTACTATGATAGCCATAGGCAATTTCAATATACAGGTAGAACCAGGATAGATCCCAAGAGAGTGATTTTGTAGAATGCCTTTTCAGGTGGCTTTTTGTGCAGCTTATTGTTCAGCCCAACAGGAAATGGCAATTTTGGATTGGGTGAGTGTAATGAACCAGATTTGATTAGGGAGCTTAAGGTAAAGGAACCTTGGGCGGGGCGGAATTGATTGGAAGGATACACTAGGCAGGGATGACAGGAGAATAGCAATGGCTGGAGTTCCTCAGGGCAATTCAGAAGGTGCAGGATAGACACATCCCAAAGGAGAAGTACTTTAAAGCTTGGTTGACACTGCCGTGGCTGACAAGAGGAGTCAAAGACAGCATAAAAGCAAAAGAAAGGGCATATAATATAGCAAAAATTAGTTGGAAGTTAGTGGATTGGGAAACTTTTAAAAACCAATAGAAGGCAACTAAAAGATGAAATATGAAGGTAAGTTAGCCAATAATATAAAAGAGGATACAAAAAGTTTTTACAGGCACATAAAGAGTAAAAGAGAGGTGAGAGTGGATATCGGACTGCTGGAAAATGACAGAGAAGAGGTAGTGATGAGGGATAAAGAAATTGTGGGCGAAGTTAATAAATATTGTATGTTAGTCTTCACTGTGGAAAACACTAGCAGTATGCCAGAAATTCGAGAGTGTTGGGGGCAGAAGGACTGTCGTTGCTATTACTAAGGAGAAGGTGCTTGGGAAGCTGAAATGTTTGAAGGTAGATACGTCACCTGGAGTAGATGGACTACACCCTAGGGATCTGAAAGAGGTAGCTGAAAAAAATTGTGAAAACTGTGATCTTTCACAAATTGCTAGAATTTTAGAATGGTTCTGGAGGACTGTAAAATTGCAAATGTTACCCCACTATTTAAGAAGGGAGGGAAGCAGAAAAAAAGCTGACATTATAAGCCAGTGAGGCTGACTTCCATGGTTGGGAGGATGTTGAAGTCCATTATTAAGGTTGAGGTTTTGGGGTACTTGGAGGTACATAATAAAATAAGCCACAGTCAGCATGATTTTCTCATGGGGAAATCTTGCCTGACAAATCTTTTGTAATTCTTTGAGGAAATAAAAGTTGGATAGATAAAGGAGAATCAGTGAATGTTGTTTACTTGGATTTTCAGAAGGCCTTTGCAAAGGCTTATCAAGCTTATCAAGCTAAGAACCCCCCATGGTATTACAGAAAAGATACTAGCGTGGATAGAGCATTGGCTGATTGGCAGGAAGCAAAGGTTAGAATAAAGGGACACTTTTCTGGTTGGCTGCCACTGATTAGTGGGATGCTGCAGAGGCCAGCGTTGGGACCGCTGCTTTTCACATTATAAGGTAATGACATGGATGACAGAATTGATGTCTTTGTGGCCAAATTTGCAAAGAATATGAAGATAGGTGGAAGGGCAGATGGTGTTGAGGCTGCAGGCAGTCTGCAGAAAGACTTAGACAGATCAGGAGAATGGGTAATGAAGTGACTAATGGAATATAGTGTAGGGGAGTGTATGGTCATGCATTACATATGTAATGAAGGCATAGACTACCTTTCAAATGGGGAAAAAAATATCAGAAATCAAAGGTGCAAAGGGACTTGGGAGTCCTCATGCAAGATTCCCTAAAGGTTAACTTGAAGGTTGAGTCAGTGGTAAGGAAGTCCTATGCAATGTTAGAATTCATTTTTAGAGGACTAGGATATAAAAGCAAAGATGTAATGCTGAGGGTTTATAAGGCATTGGTCAGACTGCTCTTGCAGCATTGTGAGCTGTTTTAGGCTTATCTAAGAAAGGATGTGCTGGCATTGGAGAGGGTCCAGAGGAGGTTCACGAGAACTGTTCTGGAAATGAAAGGATTAAAATATGAGGAGCATCTGATGGCTCTGGGCTTGTACTGACTGGAGTTTAGAAGTATAAGGAGGGATCTCATTGAAACTTGTCAAATATTGAAAGGCCTTAGCAGAGTGGATGTGGAGAGGATGGTTCCTATAGTGGCGGAGTCTAGGACCAGAGAGCACAGCTTCAGAATGTCAACTTAGAATATAGATGCTGAGGAATTTCTTTAGACAGAGGGTAGTGAACCTATGGAATTAATTGCCACAGATGGCTGTGGAGGCCAAATCAATGAATATATTTAAAGCATAGGTTAATAGGTTCTTGATTAGTCAGGCATCAAAGGTTATGGGGGAGAAGGCAAGAGAATGGGATTGAGAGAGACAATAAATCAGCTATGACGGAATGGTGGAGCAGACTCGATGGGCCGAATGGCCTAATTATGCTCCTATGATTAAATCGAAAGACAGGCCAGATGGATTCAAGGCTGAAGAGCTGACACAGAGGGGCAGGAGATTCAGGTTTGTGGGCTATTGACCTCTTCTGAGGTGCAGCTGACCAGTACAATTGGTAGCATTAATACTACACAGGAGGATTTAAGGTAACTTGACAGTAGACTGGGACTCTGAGCAGGAGCAAGACCTAGATAAAGCGGTGACCTGCAAGAGTGAATCAGATTAGTCAGAGGTACAGTAAAGGCAGGGAAAGGAAGACTCAAGAGAAACTTTTGTTATATCATTGCATGTGGCTTAACAGACAAGGTGGACGAACTTAGGTATGGATTAGCACTGAAGCAGGACGATATAGCTATAACAGGAACATGGACTAGCAGTTCGATATTCCAAGATAAAGATGCTACGGGCATGACCGTGGTGAGGTGGGGGTGTGGCCTTTTTGATAAGGGATTACAACCAGCAGTACTTAGAGATGACATTCTTGGGGGATCACCCGTGAGGCCTTATGGGTAGAACTTAGAAACAAAGAGAGGTGTATCACTCTAGATCCCCACCCCACCCACCAACAATCAGCGGAAACTTGATGAGCAGTTGTGCAGGGAAATTTCTCACAGTTGTAGGAATAATAGGGTTGTATCGGTGATATTTTTAAATATCACCCAGATGTTAAGGGCCTGGGCAGGGTGGAATTTGTGAGGTAAGTTTCCTACAGAGAAGAATGTAATACTGGACCTCCCCTTCGGGAGCATGTCCGAGCGGGTAATTGAAGTGGAAGTCAGGAAACACGCTGTCTCCAGTGACCCTAATTCTATTCATTTTCCTATGGTGGTGGAAAAGAATGTGTGTGCTGCTCCAGAAAAGGAAGGCAGAGGTCCACGGGTTAGGGTGCTATATAGATTATAATTATTAGATTGAATCCAGTAGGAGTAAAATGAGGGAGCCTCTTCGAAAGGCACAAATACAAGTGGAAGGCCTTTAAGACTGTGATAGCAAAAGTTCAGGAATGACATATTCCCATTAGAGTGAGGGGAAGTTTAAGTAAACCTGACAAGTTTCGGTAACCTTGGCTGATGAGAAATTGAAGCTCTGGTCAAGGAAAAGGGTTTAGGATGGGAGGAATGAATCTCTTGATGATTATAAAAAGATTAAGAATATTCTTAAAAAGGAAATCAGGAGGGCAAAGAGAGTGTATGTGATGGATCTAGCAAGTAAGGTTAAGGAAAATCCTAATTAGGCTCTTGGTTGGAAATCTCAACTGTTTATTCACCTACATAGATCCTGCCTGACTTGCTGAGTTCCTCCAGCATCTTGTGTGTGTTGCTCTACATATCCAGCATCTGCAGAATTTATGTCTAAGGAAAATTTCAATAGGTTCTATAGTTATATTAAGAGTAAAATTGTAGCTAGGATGAGAGCAGACCCCTTTAGAGATCAGCAGGGCTGCCTGTGTCTCAAGTGACAGTAGATGAGTACGATTTTTGACAAATATTTCTCCTCAGTGTTTACTAAGGAGAAAATCAAGGTTGTCTGAAACATGGATAACAAGTGGAGATATTTTGGAGTGCATTTGTGTTACCAGGAGAAAGTAGTTACAGCATTACAATGTATTAAGATGGATAACTCCCCAGGGCCTGACGAAGTTCATCTTTTCTGTGATGCTAACGAAGAAATTGTGGAGATATTTGCTTTATTGTTAGCCACTGGTGTCGTACCCAAAGACTGGAAGGTGGCTATTGGTGTTCCATTGTTAAAAAAGGGTAGCAAGGAGAATCCAGGGAACTACAGAAAATAGAGGGAATTCTGAAGGACAGGATCTACCAGCATTTGGATAGACAGAGTCTATTCAGAGGAGTTAGCATGGCTTTCCTGTGTGGAAAGCAGTACTTCACAAATCTTTTAGAGTTCTTTGAAGAGTTCATCAAAAAGGTAGATAAGGGTAGCGCAGTGGATTTTGTCTGCTTCAACTTTAGCAAGGCCTTCAACAAGATCCCGTACGGAAGGTTAGGACCCATATAATCCAAAAAGAGGTAGTTAGGTGGATTCAAATTTGGTTCAGAGGTAGGAATTAGAGCATAGTGGTTGAAGGGTGTTTCTCAGAGTGGAGGCTGGTGACTAGGGGGTCACTGTTAGGACCACTGTTAAGATTTGATGTGAATTCATTAAGATTGACCAGTAAGTTTCAAAATGACACAGTTAGGTGTTGTTGATTGTGACGAAGGCTATAGTAGATTACAGGGAGATCCTGATTGGTTAAGGATGTCACCCAAGGAATGGAAAATGGATTTCAATGCAGGTAAGTGTAAGGTGATGTATTGTATAAAGTCCAACCAGCTAGGACGTACATTGTGAATAGTAGGGTGCGAGGGAGTGTAATGGTGTATAAGAGCATAGTTCATTGAAAGTGGGATCACAGGTAGACAGGGTGGTGAGAGCACTGTGTAACTTGCTGGCCTTTATCAGTGAAGGCAATAAATAAAGGGATTGGCCTCACTTGGTGTACTGTGTATCATTTTGGTCGTTCTGTTACAAGGAAGACTTGGTTAAAGTGGAAAGAGTGCAGAAAAGGTTTATGAGGGCATTGCCAAGATTGCCAGAACCAGAGGGTGGTGTTATAGGAAGAGACTGGCCAGGCTAGATCTTTATTTCTTAGAATGTAGGAGAATGAGGGGTGACTCTATAGAACGTTCAAAATTATTAAGTCTTCTCCCCATGGTAGGGGAGTCCAAAAACAGGAGGTTATAGATTTAGGATGAGATTTAAAAGGGACCTGAGGGACAACATTTTCTCTCAGAGGGTGGTAAGTATATGGAACGAGCTGCCAGAAGTGGTTGAGGCAGGTACAAATGTATCACTTACTTATTTGTTGGAATGGGCCCCTCCAGCCCTTCGAGCCACGCCACCCAGCAATCCACAGGACAACTTACGATGCCCAGTTAAACTACCAACTGGTATGTCTTTGTGGGAGGAAACCAGAGTTCCTGGAGGAAACCCAAGCGGTCATGGGAGGAATGTACAAACTCCTATTTAATAAGCATTTGCATAGCTGCATGCAGGGAAGGACTTAAGAGAGATTTGAGCTGGATTCAGGAAAATGGGACAAGCTGGGTGGGCACTGTAGCCCATAGTGGATTTGTTGGGCTGAAGGGCATGTATCTGAGCTGTATTGCTCAATGATGTCTGAGTCAACTGGGATCAATTCACTGAGTTTAGATGATTAAGAGGTGATCTCACAGAAATACTAAGAAAATTAAATGTACTAGATAGACACATCTTCCCGATGGATGGATGGATGGATGGATAGTGGAGAAAAAGCGGTTTTTGAATCAAGGCAAGGAGCATGTCACTTAGAACCAAAAAACAAGATCAGGAGAGTTTTCTTCACCCAAAGATTGTTAAATTGGTGGAATTTGCTACAAATGATGAATAATAATGCTACAATAATTTAGTTATTAAAATATACCCTAGGAAACAGATACATTTCTAAAAGAAAAACAAGTTTAAGGAATATGGGAAGAATGGAAGAGCAGGACACTGAAGTGCATCATCAACCATAATAGATGGTGTAGCAGAACTAAAGGGGCTGAATAATCTTCTTCTGCTCCTGTGTTCTGTATGTAATAATTCAAGAGAATGTATGCTTTGCGTAGACAAATCAGACCATTTGCTCAAGTGCAAGTGTTATTATCTGCCTTCATATATTTTAGACAAAGTGCCTAGGATATTGTAATCCCATGTGCAACTCACCCTGCAAACGTCCTTTGCACGTGTAATGGATGTACTTCAAGCCTGAAACAATTTCTCTGTTAACCTAAAAAAGAAATCAATAAGCTATTTCATTCTTAAGTTTCAACATTATCAACGTACTTAAACTGATTACATTTCACAAACACAATATAATTTCATGAGGCAGCTAGGGTTAAATACAACCCTATCTTCCATTCAGTTATGAGCAGGTTAGCAATTTTTCACTTACTGTAGGGCGTCGACCATACTGAACTCCACCGTTTTCTCTCCCTGCCTAACTCCTTGACTAATAGAATTCTACTATTCGATGAGGTTAGCCAGGCTCCATGGAGTCAGTGAACGACTGAACTTAAAATAAATTATTTTTAAAATTAAGCATTTTTCTCATCTTCCTCTGGCAAAGTACTTGAGCTCAATTTGCAACGGCTTCATGTAATGCAAATGAAAGCTGATCTGCCTATGCTCGACTACTACTAGAGTACAGAATTATTTTCACAGAAGAATTTAAGTCTTCTGTGAGAATTTTTGCTGTTTTCCACAGAACAAATCAAATGTTAAAGTATTGCCTTTGTGCACCACAGCAATTGGTAGCATTAATCAAATCCAACATAAACATAATGGCTGCACGTTCTCCTTCTGTAGCATACATTTCTATAATTCCAATGCAAAAGACCTTTATAACTATGAAATTATTCAAAAAATCCAGTGGCTTTATTTATTAATTCTGAACTGCTCAAGTATTTAACAAAAATAGTGTAGTCAATGTGTCATACAGCACAGAAATGTATACTTTGGCCCTCAACGTCCATGCCAATCTTATTGTCCATCTACACTAATCCCATGTACAAGCATTAGGTCCATATCCCATCTATGCATCTGTCTAAAATGTCTCTCAAACATAATGAATGTATGTGATTCCAGCATCTCCTCCAGAAGCATGAACTACATTGTGTAAAATAATTATCTCTCAAATCCCCTTCCTCTCACGTAAACCCATTTCCTCTTGTTTTGACAGCCAAGAGGGAAGTCCTTGTTATCAAACCCCTGATGTTAAACCAGAGTGAGAAAATCAGGTGTGTGAATGAATTGAATGTAAGGATTGCTGAAATTATCTTGAAGAGCAAAGTGATCATTAAAGCAGAAAGCTTTACAGGCAGAAATAACACAAGGTATAATGTTCTGAGGCAGAATCAGAATCATTGATGGGTGAGGAAGAGCAATTTCACTCCACTTTGGTTATCGTTCAGCTAACACCAAGCATGAGAGGTGCA